>NC_037668.1:104625916-104720119 GCF_003255815.1 Theropithecus gelada
GAGAGAATATGGTTTCTTTTGCTCAAGGAAGCAAGAGAGAAACTGGTACACAAGAAACACTTTTAAGTGACTGAACTCTACCCACAATAGAAGTAATGTGACTTTTAGAGTCTTAGTGATCCGTGGTTAAAGTAGGATAGATGCGCCCTCACCTCTGATCAACCCCTTGTTTTTGTGCCTATTTCCCTTGCAAGATGCCACAGAGATTCACCTTTTTTTCAGCTGTCTTTTGGTCTTCAGGTCTATGCAGCACTGTGATATTTTTTACTGCAGAAAATATAATTGCTATTTCTTGAATCGTAAATTTAGGAATTTCTCTCATTCATCTTTTTTATTTGTTAACATTGACATACGAACTTAATAAAGGTACTTACATGCCTTAAAAAGACTAGACACACCACAACATCACAGGGCATATTTCTATAAAGAGAGGACCTTACATGCATTCTCTCCCTCACTCTTCTTCACTTCCCGAGACTTTCTACTCTTTGACATCATTTTCTTTAAGCTATCTAGGAATCCTTTTCCCTTAACACTAACAGAATTTTGCATCCTAGAGGGTTTTTTTTTTTTTTTTTTTTTTTTTTTTGCCTAATAGGAAACTATTTGCTATCTTGGGGAAAGTACTTTGCATGCTAGCATATAAATTTTCTTAGTTTGTCCATTGAGGGAGATTAGCTGGGACTCTAAAAGCAATATAATTAGAGAAGAGAATCTGCCAATGTTTACCTTCTTTCAGATTAATGAGAAATTTCTTTTAAGGACAAGAAACTTTACTGTCTAGTTGGTAAATGACATAGGTTTGAATCTCTTTCTAAGAGTTGTAATTGATGATAATAATATTCTGTGGTGCTTTACAAGGATAAATTGTTTAGTTTAATCAGAGTGGTGGCTCTCACTGTCCATAAGTCCATGGGCAAACGTCTTGACTAATACAATCATGGAGTATACACCAGCAGAACCTTACACCATGCATTGTTGAGAGTTCTTGCTCTATATTTGATAACACTTTTCAAATATGCCATTTTCCATGATTACAAAATTGCTTAATCTTTCGAAATAATTTTCCTACAAATGTCTAAATTTCTCCAGAAGTAGAACATATACAATCAGATTTACTTGGAATGATCTTCCTTAGTCAGTGGTGTTTTCCTTCAAATTAAAATGGTTTGGACAACACATCTTTTGGTGATGCTGGTTATGATGACTTTCCTTCCTAGTAAAAATAAAAATAAAAAAAGGGGTGAGGGGAAATACTCCACAATCTTTGATGGATAAAAGGGCATTAATGTTGGATGAGGACACTAATGTCACGCAAATGTATCAGTGAAATATGCACAACTGTGCCTGGCTGTTCAATAAGGAACAGAAAAAAATTAAAACTTTCAACAGCACGACATATGGACTCAATAAAACCAAATGAAATTTGATAGGAACAAATGTAAAGCCAAACAAAAAGGCTTTTAGGTTCAGAAAATACAGGAGCATGACTTTATAACAGTAGTCATGGAAAATATTTGGAGGTATAGAACACTGTAATAGAAGATATAGCAATGAAAAGGTCACTAGGACCCTGATACATACACAAAGAGTCTAAGAACAAAACAGCAAGGTTCAGGACTGGAAGTGTTTTTAAAACTTGTTTTTTGTTTTCGTTTTTGAGATGGAGTCTCATTCTGTGGCCCAGGCTGGAGTGCAATGGTGCAATCTCAGCTCACTGCAACCTCTGCCTCCCGGATTTAAGCAATTCTCCTGCCTCAGCCTCCCGTCTACCTGGAATTACAGGTGTGCCCCACCATGCCCAGCTAAGTTTTGTATTTTTGTAGAGATGGGGTTTCACCACGTTGGCCAGACTGCTCTTGAACTCCTGTCCTCAAGTGATACACCCACCTCACCCTCCCAAAGTGTTGGGATTACAGACCTGAGCCACCACGCCCAGCAAAACTTATTTTTATTCAATGTCTGATTGGACAGGTAATATATTTTCATTGTCAGAAACATTGAAGACAGAAAGGTATGATACCTATTATTGCACTTCCCAGGGTTCATTCAGTATTTTTCTATAGATATTATTGATAAAAATATATATATAATGGTGTTTTATAGCCTGCTGTGTCTTATTAATAAGGAATTACAAGCATTTTCTCAAAGTCATTAAAGTATCCTAATATTCAGTAGCTACATTGTGCCCTAAGCTATTTAAAGATTTCCCCCAGTCACTTTTCTTTTTATGCTAAACAGTTTTGTTAATGAATTTTTGAACATTTCTCTGATTATTTTTTTTTATTGCATCAGCATACAGTGGTGCCTGCTTCCCTGAACCCTTGCCAAAAATGATGGGATTCTTCAACCTTGCCGACTTTATGTATGCAAAACAAGGTTATCTTCTTTTAATTAGCATTTAATTGATTACTATGGAAATTTAAAATTTTGCATATTTATAGGAAACTAACGTGTCTTCTTACACGAATAAGCTCTTCCTATACTTTATCCATTCTTCTACTGCAGTAGAAGTCACCACAATATAAAGAAACCGACAATTGAGAATTCTTTCAAAAAAGAGGAAACAGGTTGAGATCAACCATGATCATGTGGAAACTAGAAATTATATCACACCAGGAGTTGGAAACCCTTAGCCAGATTAATAGACTGTTTTAGAGAGAACAAAATTCAAATACTTAAAAGGCATCAATGCAGGTGCAAAATTAAAGTCTATGATTCTATTGGACATAATAGAGCCAATGAGTAAGATTTCAGACTTTATCTCAGGAGAGCATTTAGAAGAGTCTAAAATTAGAGTGTGGATTTTTAGGATGAATGAAATTGTGTTAAGTATTTGCAGATAGATCACCTCACTTTTCAATAATTCGTGTGTTTATGTAGCTAGTTGAACTCAGTGACCACCTAGGTCCCTTCCAAAGTACACGTTCTATGAAATAGGATGCAACTTTTATGCACCAAAGCCCGGTTTCACACTGAAACTCTGAAAAAAATAACACACTAAAATGTTTACCCTTGTCTTAGCAGCAGCATATTCAGAAGCCATCTCTTAAAAAAGGTTATTTCTGATGATGACAAATTTCACCTAGTTCATATTCAGAACTGGTTCCCAAGTTCTGGAAGTGCATTCAATTAACGGTGGGTATAAGGACACACACACATACACTCCTCTCCTTGACAACCTCCCCCCACCGGTCCCCAGCTCTACTACTGCCAATCACTGATTTCATTGTCATAATGCCTCACAAAAAGGTGTAAGTTCCTTTGCTTCACAGTGTGAAAAATTCATTCACATTTCATACATCCATATTTTTATATACTTGCTATGTGATATGTATTTGAAATGTAATGACTCAAGAAAATTACATTTAGTATTATAGCATTTCTCATGTTGGTAATTTATGATAATGGATGTCACTGTAGATTTAAGAGTCATTTATATTGTCCACCTTTTCCTATTTCTGCTAGATTAAATAAATTCTTCATATCGAATTTTGTTGCATTTTTCAGTTTTCTTGTCTGTACCATTCACTTTCAGTATATTTATAACCCTTTTATCTGGTCTTTGTAGTTTCAAAATGATGCCTTGGATATTTTAAGTTTAGAGCAATCAATGTCCTTTTCAAATTGCCCTCTTAAGATTTTTGTAAAATAATATTCTCCATAATACAACTTTAAATTACCTACCTTTTCCTTTACTAGACTTAATCCAAGAAGGCTAATTGAACATTAAGCATTTTAATCATCCCACACTGTCAAACCTGTCTTCTCATTACTGAGAATTGGATAGTTCATGGGCTTAATTGTGTTCCTGGCAACGT
This sequence comes from Theropithecus gelada, assembly GCF_003255815.1. Taxonomy (NCBI): domain Eukaryota; kingdom Metazoa; phylum Chordata; class Mammalia; order Primates; family Cercopithecidae; genus Theropithecus; species Theropithecus gelada. The sequence continues at coordinate 104,629,738 of NC_037668.1, forward strand.
AACTAGAATGAAAGGTTGATAATATGATTTGTATATATGTAAGGACTTAGTCCTGGTCTTTATTGATATCTATGCAAAAATATAATCTCAACAAATATACATTAAATATAATCAAATTCATGGTACTTCATTAAAGCTTCGGAGGATACAGAGATGAGTAGAATGCAGTATTTATATTTATGGAGTTTACTAAAGAATTTTTTAGAAAAACAAAATTTCCAAATAACCACAAGATGATTCAGAACAAGTTAATGGCCACAAAAGTGATGCAAACAAAAAATGTTAAATGTAATACAGAAGCATAAGAAGTACAAGGACACAATAATTCAGATATTAAAATTGTCATTGCATTATATGTGCAAGTAGTGTTCAAATGTACCTATACGGTGATTTAGACTCCCAGGATGACACAATGCACGCTGGATTTCAGGAAGTGCATTTTGAACTGCTATTAGTAATGGCTTATAGAAATGGTTAATACAGAAGACAGTGCCAAGACATAAAGATGCTTTTATCTAACACAACATGAGGATCCCTGACAGCAGTGTCTTGTAGAAGAGCAATATTTGTTTGAAAATATAGGGCTTATTTTTGACAAATGAAATAAGAACTTTCATAGTATGGTAAAATGCTGAGAATTCTCCTATCTTCTCTGGAATCTGCTAGGGGGCTACAGGGTTCAGACAAAGCTCTAGCACTATTTTTAAATGTATTCATTGAACAAATAGCACCTTTCAAAGACATTTTAAAGTGAGCTGTGAATTCAAATAGCATATGATGTGAAACCAATGTAGGTGTAAATATGGATCCATTTTATCCCTTTTATCCATGTAGATCAATTAGTCTTGTATTATTATTCTTGATATGCATTCCCTCTCAGCTTTAGGAGTTACCATGAATGTGAATTACCCTGATTATGGTTTTTCTCATGACAATTTCATGTATACTTACCTAGAGTGCTTGAATGAAAATTTTCTAATGTAATGACAGCTATATGCATCTAATTGGAGACTTCAGCAGGGCCAAGAAACAGACTGTGAAAGCAAAAATCATAATATGCATCTGTCCCAACTTTTACCTGTCATCCAGAGAAAATGTAACAGAGGAACCACACTCTTTTATTTTATTACATAGATTGCATGTTCTAAATAATCTAGTTATGTCTTCCTGGAAGTTATCTATTAGGTCCCAGAAAAAAAAATTATGGTCTTACATAGTAGAGATTTACTCTAGGTAGGCAATAAGAGTAAAGGAAGAAAAGATGGCTAGTTGCAAGGTCATAAAGCAATACTCTTCCGTGTCTCTTTTCAATTTCTGCTGAAGTCTACTATTCGTTCCTAATGAGTCTCCTTCTCTATATATTAGCTGAATTGCTCATGTAGGTGATCTCATGAGCTCTGGTCATTTCTGTAACCTGAAGTCCAGAAATAGATCCATATTTGATAGATTTTTATGTTAACTGATTTTTTATAGAAATAATAAAATAATTCATTGGGAAAAACAGTCTTTTGACACGTGTTGCTGGAAAAAACTGGAATCTGTTTGAAAAGAAAAATGAAAAATTAATGTGAAATGGATAATTTACCTAAACAGAAAAGATGAACCTATAAGAAAACAAAGGATAAAATCTTCATAATTTGGGTTAGGCAAAGATTTCCTAGGACACAAAAAGGAAAAATCATGAAAGAAAACTATTAATAAATGAGATTTTATCAAATTTTTAAAATCCTTTTTGAAAGAGACTATTAGGAAAATGATAAGGCCAGCCACAGACTAGGAAAAATTTGTGATATGCATAGGAGAGGAAGGACTCATATGGGATAGATAGATAGATAGATAGATAGATAGATAGATGGATAGATAGATAGATAGATAGATAGATAAACAGACAGATATTAAAACTCAATAATTAGAAGACAAACACCTGAATTAAAAGTGCACAAAAAATTTGAACAGACACTTCACAAGACAAGATGCACAAATAGCTAATAAGCACATGAAAAGATACTCAACACCAGAGTGAACAGGAAGTACAAATTAGAACTGAACATTCTTCTAGGTATAAGGGATTCACTGCCAAAACATTCCAACATAGTTCCTGCTTTTGTGGAGTTCGCAGTGTAATGAGAGATACAATTAAATAGGCATTTCTAAACAATGGAATAAGTGCTAGGATGGGAGAAATACAAGTGTTTGGGGGATATTGTCTGTTGGAGGAAGTCTTAACATAGACAAGAGGTTGAGTAGTCAGGCAACCCAAGTTCACTGGGTAGGCACACAACTCGAGATTGCTAAAATAGGCTTCCTTGGCAAAGTTAATTTAAACTGATATCAGCATAATGAGTGGAAATGAATACAGCAAAAGGGATGTGAAAAAGGCCAAGCATGGACAAAGAATAGAATAATAGAGGGAGTTACAATAAAGAAAGAAAACATGACAACTTCCAGAATTTGAAAGAAGTTTAGTATGACTGGTTGGAGGATGATATAGTTTGGATGGCCCCTCTAGATCTCATGATGAAATACAATCTCAGTGTTGGAGGTGGGGACTGGTGGGAGATGTTTTGGACCTGGGGGCAGATCCCTCATGGCCTGGTGCTGCCCTCACAATAGCAACTGAGTTCTCATGAGACCTGGCTGTTTAAGTGTGTGGCACCTTCCCCTCTCCCGCCAACTCTCTCTCTTGCTCTTACTCTGGACATGTGACATGAGTGCTCCTGCTTCACCTTCCACCAGGAGTAAAAGCTCCCTGAGGCCTCCACAGAAGCTGAACAGATGCTGTCACCATGCTTCCTGTACAACCTGCAGAACTGAGCCAATTAAACCTCTTTTCTTCATAAATTACCCAGTCTCAGGTAATTTTTATGGCAATGCAAAAATGGGCTAACAGAGGAAAACCACTGAGGTGAGAGGTGGAAGGTGGTGGTTAGAGATAAATAAGCAATTTAAATCTGAGGTCAGATCACCCAAGTCTTACAGGCTGTAATATGGAGTTTTAACTTTATTATAAGAGCAGTAGAGCAAAAGTATGGAAAGGTTTTAAACAAAGGAGTATTATATTTGATTGCTGCTTAGAAGGAACATAGAAAAAGGAAAGGAACTAAGGACAATTCATATGTTTTTGGCTTGAATTGCTGGGCAGACATTGCTACTACTATCTGATAGAGAAAATATAGTAGAAGAAACAGTTGGAGATTAGTTAATTTTTAGACATAGTTTGAAGCACTCATAGGACATTGATTTACTTATAAAGCACAAAAAATAGGTTTATCTTAAACATTTAAACTTGGAGTCATCTACATAACGGAGAATAGGATATGATAAGTGGTATGATAGAAATATGTAAAGAAATGCCATAAAACCACAAAAGAAAAAGTAGCCATCTTTATTAGTTGTCTATTGCTGTGTAATAAACTATCATAGATTTAGCAGCTTAAAATTATGTATTCATTATACCACAGTTTCTACAAGTCAGGAATACAGATATGGTTTATATGGGTTCTCTTCTTTGGGGTCTCTCACAAAGTTGCAAAGTGTCAACCAGGGCTGACATTTCATCTGAAAGCTCAATCATGGAAGGATTCACTTTTGAGCACATGTGCTTTCAGCCACATTCAGTTCCTTGATGGCTGTTAGCTGGAGGCTGTGATTAGTTCTTTGCTATGTGGGCCTCTCTGTTGGGGCAGCTCAAAATATAGCACCTGGCTTTATCAAAGTCACCAAAGAAGAGGATACTCCAGCAAGATAAAAATTACAACCTCTCATAATCTAATCATGGACATGACATCCCTTCAATGTTTATTTATTTTATGAGTCAGAGCCAAGTTCTTCAAGGGGAGAGAATTACACAAGGCCAGAAGTCAGGATAGTTGGAGGGGGGGATATCCCATAAGCTACCTATCTCTCTTAGTCTGTTTTCTCTGGCTATAACAGAATACACAAAACTGGGTCGATTTATAAAGAATAGAAGTTTATTTCACTTATAGTTTTGGAGGTTGGGAAATCCAAGAGCATGACCTAGGCCTCTGGTGAGAGTCATCCCATGGCAGAAAGCAGAAGCAGGAAGTGGGCATGCTAAAGAGAAAGCATGAGGAGCTGGCTCCCTTTTAAAACAACCCTCTCTCTCTGTAATTAACCTACTCCCTTAGAGATGATATTAATCTTCATGAAGGCTCTGCTCTCATGACCCAGTTACCTCCTATTAGGCCTCACCTCTGAGCATTGTTGCATTGGGGATTAAGTTTCCAACACATGGATTTGTGAGACACATAAAAATAGAATACTTCCCAGCACCCAAAATTTATGTCCTTCTCATAATGCAAAATACATTCATTCCATCCCAATAGCCCTCAAATCTGAACTCATTCAGTTTCAACTCAAAAGTCTAATGACTCATTCAAATCAGATATAGGTGAAACTGAAAGCATGATTCACCTTGAAGCAAGGACTCTCCAGCTGTGAGCGTATAGAATCAAAACAAGTTATCTACTTCCAAAATACAATACTGAGACAGGCACAGGACACACATTTCCATTCCAAAAGGGAGAAATGGGCCAGAAAAGAGGGATAATTCATTACCAAGTAAGTCTGAAATGCAGCAGGGAAAACAACATTAAATCTAAAAGCTGAAGAATAATCTCTTTTGATTCCATGTCCCACATCCTGGACACACTGAGGAGTTGGGGATTGGGTACCCAAAACCTCAGATAGTCTCACCCTAAGGCTTCACTGGGCTCAGTCCACTCAGTAGCTCTCATCAGTTAGAGCTGTATGGTGGTGGCCCTACATTTCTGTGGTTTTGGCAGTGGTGCTGACCCTACAGAACCTCTGGGCATTGCCCTAGTCGGGGACTCCTTGTGTCTGCTTTGCCCCTGTGGCATGTCTCTGCCTAGGCCCCCAGGCTATCTGCAACATTATTTGCAATCCAGATGGAGGAAGCTATGCCTACAGAATTAGTATCATATGAACACTGCCAAGGTTTACAGCTTGTATCTTCTTGAGCAGCAGGTTGAGCCACATCTAAGCCTGCTAGAGATGCAGCTAGAACAGCCAAAGAGTGCTTTATCAGAATGTGGGGAGCAAAGTCTTGAGATATCCCTGGCCAGCAAGCTCTTGAAGGTCTTCCTAGATGCATTTCCCAAAAGCATTCTACCCTCTTAGAGGTCTGAGCCTATAATAGAAGGGCAGCCTGGAAGATCTTAGAAATGCCTTCAGGATCTTTCTCTCCTTGTCTTTACAAATAGCACCTGACTTCCTTCCACCCATATTAATCTCTTTAACAGAAGGTCACTTGGTCATACAAAAGTTTTCCAAACTTTTCTGTTCTGCTTCTTTTTTAATTAAAATGTTGCCTTTATGTTATTTTTTTCTCTTGCATGTCACTGTATGGGTCAAAAGTAACGATGCAGCAGTCAGAGTGCTTGGCTGATCTGGTATCTTTTCCACTAGATAGTCTAGCTCATCATATTCCAGCTCTTAAGTTCTGTATTTCATGAAGTCTTAGGACACAGACACAATTCAGCCAAGTTCTTTGCTACTTTATAACAAGATGGCCTTTAATCTAGTTTCCAACACCTTGTTCCTCATTTCTGTCCGAGACTTCATCAGAAAGACCTTTACTGTCCATAATAGTTCTACCAGCATTCTGGTCATAACCTCTTAAATTATCTATAAGTAGATTCAGGCTCTCTCTAGTTCTAGTGTATTCTGAGCCCTCACCAGAATTGCCTTTAACACTTTATTCACTGCAGTATGGGTGTTTTCTAGCTTGTTCCTCCAAATTCTTTCATCCTCTACCCGTTATCCAGTTCCAAAGCCACTTAACATTCTCAGGTATTTGTTAGAGTAACAACCCACTTGTAGATACCAAATGTTTTATTTTAGTCTATTTTCTGTTCTATAACAGAATACCCAAGACAGGATAGTTTATAGAGAACAGACATTTCATTGGCTCATGGTTTTGGAGGCTTGGAAGTCCAAGAGCATCTAGCAAGGGTCATCCATGGTGGAAGGGCTGAAGGTGGAAGTGAGCATGCAAAAGAAAAAGCATGGGCGGACCTCTTTTTATAACAACCCACTCTTTTTATAACTAGCCCACTACTTCAGTGACAATATTAATCCACTCATGAGGACTCCACCCTCCTGACACAATCACCTCTTGTGAGTCCCCGCCTCCCAATACTGTTACATTGAAAATCAAGCTTCCAAACCATGAATACAGGGGACACATTCAAGCTGTAGCACCATCTCTTCCTAGAAGATGTAAAAAAGCCTTCTCAATAAGACACTTAAATCTGAGAAAAGATATGTGAATTCTATACACTCAGTAAAAAGGATGGGATAGAATTCTGATGCCTTCACTTTCTACCTTGATGTTTATTAGCAAATCCATATTTACCTTATGTCAAGATTGATCATGTACCAAAATAACCAAAATACGCAAAGTTGTAATAAATCAAGTATATAGTCTGAACAGAATGAATCCAGTTAGAAATAACCTTATGTAGTTGACTTTGCAAGGAAAACCGAAATCATTAAGGGGAAAGGGGGACTTTGAAAAGTGTGCAAATAACCTTTAAAAATAATACAAGTTAAGTATCCCTAATACAAAAATCTGAAATCTGAAATGCTCCAAAATCGGAAACTTTTTGAAAGTTGACATGATGATCAAAGAATAAGCTCATTGGAGCATTTTGATTTCAGATATTCACATTTGGAGTGCTGCACCAGTAAGTAAAATGCAGATATTTAAAAATGTAAACTTTTAAACATTTTTGATCCCAAGCATTTTGGATAGGGGATATTCAAATTGATTACACTTTTACAGTAGAGGTCATGGTGGTGAAAGGAAGTAAAGAAGAATGAGGAGGAATGAATAAAAGTGTATTAATTCAATCTTTATTGACAGTTAAAGAGTTAAAATCTGTTGCTAAATGTGAATTGTTTGTAATTTAGCTTCCCAAACAGGAAAAAACACATTGTGAATTGAGAATCCCAGACATACTGGCACTGGATAGGTGCTGAGATGATGGAAAGACAGAAGGAATGAGAAATGCGTTCAAGTTTTAAAAATTGATATGATGTCAGTAATACTGTTTCCAGAAATGCATAACTCACAGGTTAGAAAAAAGAAGAAGAAAAAACTAAAATGGCATTTTAAACTTAGGTTGAAACGTGTACATCAATGTGTATAGAGAGGAAATTATAAGAATTCAAAAAAGACAAATATCTTTTTGATATTTGATATTCTAAATTAATAATATTTATTAGACACCAACCATTCATTTACTTATTCAACAAATATTTACTAAATGACAGTTGAAAGTTTAAGTAAAAATAATTTGGGACTTTTTTAAAAGTAGGAAACCATATTTCGAATTAGTACTCAAGCCTGGTGCCAGGTTATCTATATCACAGCTGGAATGTGGCAAAGGGATAGAGGAAAAAATAAAATAGCTTCAAATCTCCACCACCTACGGCTAAAATAAAGTTGAGATTTCCTTTCTGGCTTTAATGATAGAAAGTATTCCTGACTTATGGATACAAAGTGACAATTCAGAACTCTTGACAGAAAGAAGAAAGTTAAGTTTAGAATATATTATAAGTAACGATTTCAGAAACTTCTCTCATGACCTCTATCAAATGAAAAACTTGATGGAAAGCAGAGGTATGAAACTGAATAAAAAATAAGAGACCCAACCAAAACAAAAGATAGGAAAATAACCTTAGGTGAATTATTTCTTATTGCACTTATTAATGTTGGGTAGCTGTTAGTTTACTTTCTCCATCCAACATACATTCTTTTCTTTTCTTTCTTTCTTTTTTTTTTTTTTTTTTTTTTTATGAAGTCTCACTCTTGTCACCCAGGTTGGAGTGCAACGGCGTGATCTCGGCTCACTGCAGCCTCTGTCTCCTGGGATCAAGCTATTTTCCTGCCTCAGCCTCCTGAGTAGCTGGGATTACAGGCACCTGCCACCACGCCCAGCTAAATTTGTATGTTTTAGTAGAGACGAGGTTTCACCATGTTGGCCAGGCTGGTCTCAAACTCCTGGTCTCAGGCGATTTCCCCCACCCCCAGCCTCCCAAAGTGACGTTCTTTTCTTTCTCTGTTCATCTAGTAACAAAATATAGTCATAAAAGTGGTTCTATAATCCAGAAAGGGTTAAACTTACTATAGCATATTGACCATGGGGATCGGTTGGAATAGGCTTCTATCCCAAGCATGGACAGTCAGATCTCTTCCCTGTGATGGATGTATAGATTCTTGAAGGAAGAACTGGCTCTTCCCAGTGATATTACTATGAAGATATGTTAACAGTCTATCTGGCCAACAGCTATCTTACCCTAAATGGGAAAAACGCCTACGCTGCAAAGAAGTGAAGAGATGAAAGCTAGCTGGTGATCTTTTGAAACTCCCCCAACAAAAAATTGTAACTAATGTTTATTTAAAAATATTTTTCCCAATTATATGAGCCAATAAATGTCCCTTTTCTTTTTTGTTTCAAACAGTCTAAGAACTAAATTGGATTTTTATTATTTGGCTCTTTACTGCCAAAAGAATCTAGACTAAGAAAGTCTACCAATGATATGAGACTCCATGTTTTGAAAGTTATTGTCTACTATGTTGCATTTATTAAGAAACAAGTAATTTGTTTTTCACTTCTTATAACTGAGCAGTTTTACATCTATTCTAAACTTCTAATCAGAATGAGAAAATTAGAATTACTAATGGAATTAACAGAATTCTAGCCAAAAGGAAAGAAGTACAATGCTTTATTCACTTTTAGAATCCAATCAAAGGTAAAGCGTATGACATTTGTTATGTTTCTCAAAATATTACAATAGTTTTAGAACCTGCATGACTTCCCTTAAAGCATCCTAGATTCCAGACACTCCAGTGTAGAAACTATGCTCATAAGGACAAATGTCTCATATAGCACTTACAATATAGCAATGTCACAGATTATTTATATGTCTATCTTCTATATTAGACCTTGCAATTTTTGAAAGTAAGGATAGTGGTGCTAGCCATTCCCTAATATCTATTTTTCCCATTCTTCCATATGGCCAGAGCCTGCCTCTACTTTTTGGCTTGAACATATGGTTATGCACCTGGCAAGTGGGTATGGTCCTATCATTAAGTTGTGTTCAATGAAGTGTAAGCATGAGTCTTGTGTAAGCATGAAGCTGGAATCTCGTTAAGGTTTAGCTGGCAGGCCAGGTGTTGTGGCTCACACCTGTAATCCCAGCGCTTGGGGAGGCTGAGGCAGGTGGATTGCCTGAGGTCAGGAGTTTGAGACCAGTCTGGCCAACATGGTGAAACCATGTCTCTACTAAAAAAAAAAAAAAAAAAAAAAGCTGGGTATGGTGGTGTGCACCTGTAATCCCAGCTACTTGGGAGGCTGACGCAGGAGAATTGCTTGAACCAGGGAGGTGCAGGTTGCAGTGAGCTGAGATTGTGCCACTGCACTCCAGCCTGGGCAACAGAGCAAGATCTGTCTCAAAAAAAAAAAAAGAAAGAAAAAGAGATAGCAGTCCCATTTAAGAAGTTGGCACAATCCATCCTATCTCCTATTGATTACAGCAAAAATTCCTAGAAAAAAAATTAAAGGAACTATCTGATAACTGAAAAATAAATAATGACAGTTAGACAGTTAGAGCCTGTCCTGAATAAGTCAGGCATTATATCCGCGGACCAACCATATCAAATAATCCACTCAACTGTTGTAAAACCATTCAATCTAAGGCAGTAAGACTCTCTCCTGGATCAGATTTCTAGGACTGACTGGTTAACTGTGGGCTGAAGTATGGAGCTTTCCTTTCTGAACCTGGTTGCAGTCTCATAATCACCAGAAAGAGTTCCCTGCCCATATTTTCCTGGACTGTCCAACTGAGATTAAAACTGCTGTTTTAGAAACTGTGAGTTCCCAAATCTTCCTATCTGTTGGAATCTTAAAATCTCCTTCTGCATTGAAAAGAATAGGTCGAAATTTAGAGTTGCTTTTGTTTGGAAATAATCTTTGCCAAATCCTGTAAGCCTAATTTATCATCTTCCTGTGACTTCAACTGAAAGCAACTCAGACCTAAGCACTTTATGCAGCAATCAGAAATTACACTCCACCAATTTTCTTGAAATCCATTTCTTCATTCAATAACCATATATATTCCACAGCAAGACTTCAATCTGGAATTTGGAAGTTGGCTCTGGTTTCCTCATGTCTAGGCTGTTTATTACTGTCTTCATCATATATATCATCTCTCTCTCTCTCTTTCTCTCTCTCTTTCACACACACACACACACACACACACACACACACACACACACACACTCCTGAGAGAGACAGAGAGAGAGAGATGGAAGCAAGGGTTTTAACTTTTTTATATCCCTCTTTGCATCCACTCAGCCTTAGTATTTGCCTCGTAGTTAGTCCGTAATAAACACTACAAATATTTCTTAAATAAATAAGAATTTAAAACCTGTTATTAAGGCCGGGCACTGTGGCTCACGCCTGCAATCCCAGCACTTTGGGAGGCCAAGGCGGGCAGATCATGAGGTCAGGAGATCGAGAACATCCTGGCTAACACGGTGAAACACTGTCTCTACTAAAAGTACAAAAAATTTAGACAGGTGTGGTGGCAGGTGTCTGTAGTCCCAGCTACTCGGGAGGCTGAGGCAGGAGAATGGCGTGAACCCGGGAGGTGGAGCTTGCAGTGAGCAGAGATTGCGCCACTGCACTCCAGTCCTGGGGGACAGAGCAAGACTCCATTTCAAAAAAAAAAAAAGTTATTAAAAAGACTAGAAAAAAAGAAAAAAATATCATTATGCCAAGTAATCAAAGAAAAGGAAGAAGGAAGTAGCCAAACATTTGCAGCCGTGCATTTATCAGTTGTTTACCCCTCACTGGGCCTTTGGTCTATACACGATGATTCCTCCGGCACCATGGCTACCACTGTACTCCAGAGATCAGGCCTCTTTTCTAAAATGGATCAAAACCTGATTATAGTTTTGGATAAAAATCAGAGGAGCACTTTGAGGCCTTAAGGCTTCTGAACTCTGACAACACGAGGATGTTGGATCAAAGTGTCACCAGGAGAACACCTATTTCATGTAGAATGAATTAATCCTGGGGAGTTAAAGGTTTTCAGAATTTCTGTATCTGACTCTTCTGACATTATTTTAAAGCTTTGATGTAGTTTAGCTGGTTCACTTTTCTGAGTCTGCATTCGTTTATCACAATGATTCTTCAATAGTATTTTATGTTAGAAATTTTAACTTCTGAAAAAATTGAGTTTAGCATTATTTCTTTAAATTGAAGACATCCAATAAAAATGTATTAATTCAGCCAGTAAATATATGTATATATTGTATGTAAGGCAAGGTGTTGCAAATAAAAAGTATATATACCTACCTTCTAGGAATTTACCACCTGCTGGTGAAGATAGGATATATACATCAAAAGCTACAATTTGAAATGCACAATAAGAGTTTCTGATCCCAGTGATGGCATATTAACTTGTATAAGACTAACCTTTACTGCCAAGAACACCTGAGAAGGCTGGATAAAATATGAACCAAAAAAAATCTGTTGGAAAACACCAGGGAGCCATCAAGAAACAAGGATATTAGGCGCCAAGGTTCTCAGAGAAGGGAAGTGCAAGGAGGTGGGCCTGACATTTAGTTCTGTGTTTCCCTTTGAAGCACTTGCTGATTTGTAGGCAGCCTCCAGAGCCTGGAAAGCTAACCAACGTTTTTAGCGGTCTCATAAAGATTGGGAGCAAAACGTTCAAGTTCAAGTCCAACAAAGAAAAGAGGCTCTGGGAAACATTCACAGCTTTCGCTTAAGACCCTTGAAGGGACTACTCAATAGAAGAAAGGCTAACAAGATGTAAACTAGCCCACATGAATCAACATTCTAATCATCTCAATCTGAAATTGACCTGCCCCCAGCCTAACTGCCTGCCAAGAAAAATTAAACTCTCTCTGAAAGAAAATAATATCAGCCAGAACCAAATTATTTCTGCATTTTTTCATATATGAAAAAACCCACAAAATCTAAAAAATAAATACATAAAAATCAACTCCACAAACTAGGAGAAGAAACAAAGTAAATAGCAGACAATAAGACAATGAACATGAAGCTATGGGAAATATAAATATTGGAGTTATCATATATAAAACAAGAATTACTGTGTCTAGTACACTCAAGAAAAAAATACAGTAAGATAAACATTCAGCAGATAACTAAAAAATTAAATAGGAATTCTATAATTGAAAACTTCAAAAATTGAAAAAAAGAACCCAGTATATGAGTTTCATAGCCAACTAGACACAGCTAAAGAGAGGACTAAAGGGTGAACTAAAAGGAAGGTCAGTAGTGAATATCTAGGCTGAAGTATGAAAAAAAGACTAACATACTTGTTATTGAAGCCTTAGATGAAGTAGACAGTAAGAATGCTTATATATAGCCAAGAAATTTTCTAAAACAAGAAAGACACCAAGCCATAGATTCAAGAAGTACCTTAAATTCTAAGAAGGAAAAATATAAAGAAAACAACACTTAGACACTTCATACTACAACTGGAAAAAAACAAGTGCACAGAGAAAATCTCAAAAGCAACTAGAGGAAAAAAGATACATTAATTTCAAAGGAACAACTATTATACAGACAGCTACCTTCTCAACAGAAATGATTAAATCAGAAGATAATGTAACACTATCTCCAAAGTTGCCAACTTTGAATTTTATAACTAGCGATGATATTCTATAAATATGAAGTCAACACAAAGAAATTTTCACAGAAATTAATTTTTCACCAGTAAACCTGGGTTGAAATAAATGTCACATAATATCATAAGGCATAAGGTAACATGCCACAACTGGAAACAATGAAATATAGGAAGCAGTAAAGAGTAATTGAAAGAATACATATGTAAGCAAATATTAAATGCATAAAACAATAGAAATGATAAATTGGTAGAGTTTTAAATATATGTTCAACAGAAATATGACATAGTAACTAGAAGGCATGAGTAGGGTAAACAAAGTTAAAGTTTTCCAAATTCCTTATATCATCCAGGAAATGGTAAAAGTACAAATTTATGCTAGATTTTAAAGTCAAACATTAATTGTAAACTTGAGGTAACCACTAAAAAAAAATAAAAGATTAAACACCTTACAAGCTATCCAAAATGGTAAAATGTAATAATAGGTAGTAATACTTAATCCAAAAGTAATTGTTAATCCAGTGAAGTATAGATGAAGAAATGTACAATAAATGGGACAAATACTATCAAAACGGTAAGATGGCAGGTTCAAATATATATCACTATATCGAGGAAATAAATGAAATAGGCTACATGACAAATAATGACATACACAAAATACTCTTTTTATAGGAGATACGCCTTAAAGATAAATATACAGAGTAGTTGAACATAGAAAAAAAAAAAACAGATAAACCATGCAAACACCAGTCAAGAGACAGCTGATATATCAGGACAAATATCAAAGTAGACTTGAAGGCAAAAAAAGAATTACTTTTTCATGATAAAATGGCCAGTCTATGAAACAGATATAACAGTTTTAAATTTGTATTCACCTAATAACAGAGCCTCAAAATAAATATGCAGAGTGAAAACTGACAGTAATAAAATGAGAAGTGAACAGGTTCACAATCCTACTGAGAGGTTTTAACAAACTATGCTCAGTAACATAGAAAATGCAATTGAAAAATCAACGTAGCCAAAAGTTGGTTATTTTAAAAAACAAATATCAATAGGCTGTTTTGATTTGTGAGTCTTATCAAGGAATAGAAGACACAAATTGCCAGCATCAAAGATTAAAAGTGGATGACACTGCAGATCTTACAGATAGTAAAAAGTTAATTAAAGAATTTTATGAGCATATTAATTCCTATATATTAAACATTTAAGATTACATGGACAAATTTCCACCAAATGATAATTTACCAGGGATCTTGAGCCCCCTTACCCCCTCACCACAGAAAGAAAATATAAAAGAGCATTCAGAGGGTGAAGAGAGAATTTGGAGGAAAGATTGTGAAGAAATTTCTTTGGTGAAAACTATTGCCCTGTTTGCGTTCTACCTTCTAATCCTAACCCCAGTAAGAAACATCTTAGGAGAACTTTGACACTGATTTTCTGAAGTGGAAAAAAATGGAGAACTGGTGCCTGACTCCTATAGTGTGGATATTTTTCCCCACCCAAATCTCAGGTTGAAATATAGTCCCCATTGTTGGAGGTTGGGGCTAGCGGGAGGTGTTTGGATCATGGGGGCAGATCCCTCATGAATGGGTTGGGCCATCTCCTTGGTGCTAAGTGAGCTCTCTGAATTCCCAGGAGATCTGGTTGTTTAAAAGTGTGTGGTACATCCCTTCCCCCTAAACCCCTCTCTCTCTTGCTCCTGCTCTGGCCGTGTGATGATCCTGCTCTGCTTCACCTTCTTTCATAAGTAAAAATTCCCTGGGACCTCCCCAGAAGCACATGCCAGTGTTCTGCTTCCTGTACAGCCTGCAAAACTGTAAGCCAATTAAATCTCTTTTCTTATAAGTTATCCAGTCTCAGGTATTACTTTATAGCAATACAAGAACAGCCTTTACACTGACCCACCCAAGAAAAAAAGGTGTGGACTAGAGTCCAATTCCTAGTGGAAAGATCTGGAGGATGAAAGAAAGACTCCCTGCCTTCTTTGGTGGCAGGACCATGAAAGCAAATTTCTACAGTGATATGGCTCCACTCCCACAGCTTCTCAGAGCAAGGGGCCCACATCAGCCAGGTCTGGAGAACTGCAGGAGAAAGGGATTGTCTTAGTCTGCTCTCATGCTGCTTATAAAAACCTACCTGAGACTGGATAATTTACAAAGAGATTTAATTGACTCACAGTTCATCATGTCTGGGGAGGCCTCAGGAAACTTAAAATCATGGTGGAAGGGACAGCAAAAAGGTCCTTCTTCACATAGCAGCAGCAAGGAGAAGTGCCAAGCAAAAGGGGGAAAAGAACCTTATAAAACCATCAGATCACATGAGAACTCACTCATTCTCATGAGAACAGCATGAGGATAACCACCCCATAATGAAATTACCTCCCATTGGGCCCCTCCCATAACATGTGGGGATTATGGGAACTTCAATTCAAGATTTGGGTGAAAATCCGTAACAGGGATTCTGTAGAGAACCTTTGAAGAGTTCCATAAGAAAGAGGGCTAGTTGGTTCACATCTCCAAAGCCAACAGACCCGGAAGTCATACAGCCAAGTAAGAACAGGTTTATTCCCTTACACTTCCTCCGTTCACACAGCCAACCCCAAGACCCCACTTGGAGTCAAATGGCAAGGAAAATGGGAGAGGAAGTTAGCTGAAGAACAGTAGTGAGTAGAAGGATCTAACCTGAAGCCAGGAAGAAGATCTGGGGAATCAGAGGAGATGTGATTGCTAAATAATATTTAGATCATTGACTGTTACATAAGACAAAATATTTTAATTTCTTAATTGAAGCTTATTTTAGACATAGGTGACCAGATTATATTACCTCAAAAAGAACAGAAAAGTTGGTGCCTGTCAAAGTCTTTATCTTGAGACAGAGGGAAAAATCACCTCCATTTAATAAAGTTTAAAGAGATTTTAGGAGACACAAGTGTGTGCTGATCATAATTTTAAATTGCTTGTTAAATATAATAGTCACAGAGGATGATGATGACAGATAGGATGGAAGAAAATGTAGAAACCTCAATGCTCTGTGCATGGTGAGTTACCTATAACAAACAGGTAACAAAAATTAGAAGTAGTCAGGGATAGTCAAATGACATGAACTTCACAGAAAGAATAAATTTTGCCAAAGTGTTGAAGAATAGTAGAGTGGTACCATATGAAGGCCAGCTCCACCTCCCAATCAAAAGTTCAGTGGAGAATAGTGGCAGGGGCACATAGAAAGGAGAGGGAAAATGAGCAGCATCTGGCAGCCCATGGCTATACTTATCCATCCAACCCTTTCTGTGGTTTTCAAAAGACCTTGCCCTTTAATCTAAAATTGGTATCTGTGCTGGAAGCCTGTGTGGGATGAAATTAGTAAGCTGAGAACCTACATGGGTTCCAGGTCTGAACTTTTCAGTCAGCCCCAACCTCTGTGGCCAATCTGTTGACCTGGCTTCAGGCCAAGTCCTGATTCCCACTCACTCATCCTGGGATTAGGTCCCTGTCCTAAAATGCTGCACGATTGCAAATTCCTCTCAAGACATTACCGTGGCATTACTGTCAGCCATCTTTATTTTCTTTGGAAGAACCCTCTGAAGTACAACTTAGATATCACCAGACACTAAGAGCTGGCACAGCCAGAAATCTTTACTACCAGGTTCTGAGTTCTTCACAGATGGAACTCCTTAGAAAATAATATGGCCCCAAATTGGATTAGACTTGGCTTGGGACCAGGTGATTTGTGACCTTCCCTAAGGAAGGCTCTCTCTTGGATTGCTCAGTTTCCTTATCCTTCCCCTATGTCACCCTTAGCTCATAGTCCCCACTCCTTCCCCATGGGAATTGTTGCCATGCAAATAAATACCATGACTTCCCCCCAGAAAAACACAAGAAAATCTTTGTGGACAGGAGGAAGTGACCCTGCAGTTAATGTAAAAAATTGACAGGAGCTCTCTAAGGAAAGATGATGGATGAGTACAGGAGATTCTCAAGCACAAGTACCTAGGAGGTGTTAAACAGTTGTTTAATTTATAATTTATTAAACTTTACATTTATGTGCCCTGCACTTTTTGTATGGGTATTTTATTTAACAATAAAATATAGTTCATGGCGGAAAGGAAGATCAGGAGAAGAATAGTTGATGAAAGTAAGGGATGGGAAAGATAAGTGATGAGTTTAAGGGAGGAGAAGGTACTACTAATAAGTAAAGGAAATAAGAGGAGCAAGAACTTTAAAAGTGTCTATTATTTCAAGTATAAAGATTTCTGGGTCCTCTCTTTTAATCCTCATGTTAATTTTGTGCTGTAAGTGCTATTATTACCCATTTACAAATGAAGAAAATGAGGTTCAGAGAGGTTAAGTATGTTGCTCAAGGACACAATGCTAATAAGCAACTAAATAAAATTGTATTCCAGGCCTGGCTGACCACAAAGACTGAGCTCTTTTCAAGTTATCAGAAAGCTTAAAGTCTTCAGGGAGAAGTAAGAAGGCAGTTGGAGGGGCATAGGAAAATCAAGCTAGAACTTTGGCGCAAAGTTGTTTCAACAGCCCAGTGTATCACAGCCACAGTCCAGAGTATCCTGTAGGCTTCTTATTTTCTCAGGTGCTGGTTCTCCTGCTTCAAATGCTCAGGCTTGCCAGAGTCTGAGAGCTATTACCACCGTATGATCACAAGAAGACTTGCAGTATGTAAAAGATGGGTGAAGCAGCAAAGGGAATGGGAATTGCAGACAACCTGAGAATAATGTTCAATAGGTAAGCAAAGCAGAGGGTCAAGAGGCAGGGACTAGTACTTAGGTATAAATCTAAAAAAACATGTTCAAGATCTATATGATGAAAACTGCACAACTCTGATTAAAGAAATCAAAGAAAGACTAAATTAACGGAGAAATTATTCCATGTTCACAGATACGATGACCCAACAGTGTCAAGATGTCTGTTCTTTCAACTTGATACATAGATTCAATGAAATCTCCCCAATTGATAGTTTGTGGATATCAACAGAATAATTCCAAAGTTTATATGAAGAAGCAAAAGACTTAGAATAGTCACCATGATATTGAGTTAAAGGAACAAAGTTGAAGCACTGACATTACCCAACTTCAATACTTACTATAAGGCTACAGTAATCAACATTGTCTAGTGTTGGTAAAAATAGACAAAGAGAATAGAACAGAATAGAGAGTCCAGAAATAGGCCCACATAAATATATTCAACTGATCTTTGACAAAGGAACAAAGGCAACACAAAGAAGGAAAGAAAGTCCTTTGAACAAATGGTGCTGGAACAACTGGACATTTACATGCAAAAAAAATCAATCTAGACACAAGCCTTACACCCTTCACATAAAATAACTCAAAATGAATCACAAGCCTAAATGTGGAATGAAAAACTATAAAACTCCTAGAACATAATATAGGAGAGAATCTAGATGACCTTGGATTTGGCAATGATCTTTTTGACATAACACCAAAGGTACACTTCATGAAAGGAAGAATGAATAAGATGGACTTTATTAAAGTTAAAATTTCTGCTCTGTGAAAGACACTTTCAAGAGAATAAAAAGACAAGCCACAGATTAGGAGAAAATATTTGTAAAAGACACATCTTCTAAAGGATTGTTATCTAAGATACAGAAAGAACTTTTAGAAGTCTACAATAAGGAAACAAAAAACAAATGAAAAAAATGAACCAAAGCCCTTAACAGACACCTTGCCAAAGAAGATATGCAGATGGTAAATAAGCATATGAAAATATGTTCCACATCTTATGTCATCAGGGAAAGGCAAATCAAAACAACAAGACACGACTCATAGTGGTACACTTATTAGAATGATCAAAATTCAGAAGACAGACACTAAATTCTGGGAAGGATTTTGAGCAACAGGAACTCTCATTCATTGCTGTTTGGAATGCAAAATAGTATAGCCACTTTGGAAGATAGTTTAGTGGTTTCTTACAAAGTAATATGCTTCTATCACACAATCCAGCAATCATGCTTCTTGGTATTTACCCAGGTTGAAAACTATGTCCACATAAAAACTTACACATGGATTTTTATAGCAGCTTTATGTATAATTGTCAAAACTTGGAAGATGCCTAGACATCCTAGGTGAGTGGGATAAACTGTGGTACATCCATACAATGGAATTTTATTCAGCACTAAAAAGACATGAATTATCAAGCCATGAAAAGGCACGGAAGGACCTTAAATGCAAATTATTAAGTGAAAGAAACAAATCTGAAAAGTCTACATGACGTGTGATTCCAAATGTATGACGTTCTGGAAAAGGCAAAACTATGAAGACAGTAAAAAGATGAGTGGTTTCCAAGGGTTAAGGAGAAAGAGGGACAAGTAAGTGGAGCACAAAGGATTTTTAGGGCAGTGAAGCTACTGTACATGATATTATAATAGTGAAGGCACGTCATGGTACATTAGTCCAAATCCACAAAATGTACACCACCAAGAGTGAATCCTAATGTAACCTATGGACTCTGGGTAATAATGATGTTAACAAATGTACCATTCTAGTAGGGAATGTTGATAATGGTAGAGGTTGTGCATTAGTGGGAGCAACGGGTATACGGGAAATCTCTGTACCTTCCACTCAATTTGCTGTGAACCTAAAACAGCACTAGAAAATAAAGTATATTTTAGAAGCAAAAGTAGCAGGGCATATCAAGCCAACTAGGTAAGTGGGAGGGAAGGCTCAGGTAATTCCTCAAGTAGCCCCCATGATGAGTGAGCTGGTTGTGATGAAAGGAGCAGTGTTAGAGCACAATAGCCACACTCACTGCTGTTCTGTTATTGCTACAGCATTTCTTTTTTCTCTCTTACTTCTTGGCTTGATGCTTTTTTTTTTCAGAGTTGTATATCTTTTATTTCCCTTTATTTTTCCTCTGATCCTTGAAGTCATCAGGACACTTTAAGGAACCCCATTCATGAATGGCAAAGTCCATGACCTTTCTGGTCACATCTCTCTTCTTGGTCTCACTGACCATCAGTTACTCACTAAACTGATTAGTTAGTAGTCATGAAAGACTACATGCAATATTCTGGTCATTACCTGCTTCCAATTTGACTGATATCCACAGGAATTTCTGATGGCACTCTTTACATTCCTCTTTGGTTGGCAAGTCTGCTGGTCTGCTCTTAGCACGCCATCTTGTCTCAGGTTCGGTGTTGCCAGAAAAACCTAGTGAGCTATTCATGAAGAAGCCTGCTCCTCTGGAAACAATGGATTCTCTTCTTCTACATTCTATTTTGCTTTTTTCTTTTAAACGTTGCTATTTGTCAGATATTTCTGCCAGGGATTAAAGCCATGCCTCTAATCACACCAAAGCCCACATAAAGTATATTATAACACCTTTAAAATTACAAGCAGGAGAGTAGTAGTTTAAAATCGAGGCTCCATAATCAGAAGACATGGATTTCAAATCCTGGCTCCCATTTACTGTGTGACCTTGTACAAAACACTGATGATAGTAAAGGTTGTGCTTGTCTATTATGTGATGGGTGCTCACTCTGTGCTAGGCATTGTAGCTAAAAAAAAAAAATCACTTTATTTCATTGAGCACCAATAAAAATCAGAGGGAACTCAGTAAAAACCCACATTTCTGGATGAGAAATCTGAGGCTTTTTAGATTCACTATTTTTAAAATGTATGACTTTGGGCAAGTTACTTAATCTTTCTAAGCTTCATCTACAAATAAAAATATCTCATTTCTGTAGCTACATGATTAAAGGACTTGATTCATGGAAAGAACTTAGTCCAAACTGAGCCAATGTGTTTTATCTGCTAAAACTACTGTTACTACTTTTCACTCTCTCATATGTGAATTACTTATATCTGATCTACAAAAAAAAGAAAAAGAAAAAAAGTTACCTGGCCAATTAGATCCAAAAGGAACAACCAAATTGAACTGTTCAGACCAAAGTATCATTTTGGAGATAGTCAACAATATCCACCTCAATTTGCAGTATGAAAGCAGAATCCAACCAAGGCATAAAAATAGGTGTCAGGTTGGAAATAAGCAAACAACCTGGAATCACTTTTAAAATACTAGAAATTGCTGGGCGCGGTGGTTCACACCTGTAATCCCAGCATTTTGGGAGGCTGAGATGGGTGGATCATGAGGTCAAGAGATAGAGACCATCCTGGCCGATATGGTGAAACCCCATCTCTACTAAGAATACAAAACTTAGCTGGGCGTGGTGGTGCACGCCTGTAGTCCCAGCTACTTGGGAGGCTGAGGCAGGAGAATTGCTTGAACCCAAGAGGCGGAAGTTGCAGTGAGCCGAGATTGTGCCACTGCATTCCAGCCTGGTACAGAGCGAGATTCCATCTCAAAAAAAAAAAAATTACTAGAAATATCCCTGGGTCACTTAGTGATAGATAATTAGTCAGGCAGTCAGATGTTCTCTCCCACTTGCTTCCTCATTCTTACTTCTATGCTCAACTATTTGAGGAAATTCCAGGTGCCATAGCCCTTAACCCAGTTCACAGTCTATACTATGGTACATCAAGCAACCCACGTTTAGCTTCCCCATTGAGAACCACATATATGTAGTTGCTCTTGCTTAGTCAAGTGTTTTGCTTATCAACTTGGTTTCACAGTTCCAGAGGAAAGAATCAATGTAGTCACTATTCATTTCCATCTAACATGACACCTCAAAGAGCTGCCTTCACAATGACACTATCTTCTTCTAATATTTTACACAATGTATTCTTTTGTCTCATTAACAATCTTACCGATAAAGGATGTCCTGAAATTATACTAGCCCATCTGTGGTCCTGCTTTCCAATGATTCCAATTACATGTAGATGTTTCCCTGCCCTCTTCAACTTCAGACACTTGCAAAGAAACACAAGAGGATTCTTTATTTTACTTCTACTTGCTCATGGTGTGCTATTTACAAAAAATATTATTTGCTCTGTGTTTTTGTGTGGTTTCTGGTTCTAATTTTTTAAATTTAGCATTCAAATAATAAAATAGTATTGGTCAGCATACAAGCCAAAAGTAGATTTCCCCAACAGAAATAAGTCCAGGCCCTCTGGCCTTTATTGTGATACATACATACAGACTTTTAATAATTTTAAAAAAAAAGAATAAAGACTTCATCTTCTGACCAAGACAAAAAAAGACTGGATTTACTTTTTTGCCTGAAACAACCAAAAAAGTAAACTAACTATATACAAAACATCAGTTTTTAAGACACTATATGCAGGGGAACAAAAGACAGCAATCTCTCAGAAATGGGAAGCACACAAGATAAGCCTTAAGATTGCCCCAGTTTATCATCTTGAAAGAGTTTCCAGGCCAAGTCTCTTGTAGGGGGAAGCTAGGCCAAAGCTGGTGGACACCCTGAGTAAAGAAGAGGAAACTGGATTCCAGAGAGACTAGGGCAACTAGTCTCTAGATAGCAGATGGAGTGCCAGACAGGAGAAAGAGCCACAGAGAGAAAACTTCAGAGATTTCAGAGGGTCCCTCTGGAGTCTTCAGTTGTATACTCATCAGCCCATGCATTTGAGACCAGTGGATTAACCACCCAAAAGAATTAGAGAGAATAATTGCCAAGACTCACACCAGGTTAGGAATAGTGCCCATTTTCACCAGCAAAACTAGAAAATCTCATGATTCATAGGACATTGAACACATTATTCAGAAAGTTCTTAACTGAGTAATGGGGAATAATTAGACCTAGGCTTAATACTGTCCTGGTCCTACCTAAAAATTTTAAAAGCAAAACCCAAAAGGATTAAACTACTTCCAAGTAATTTAACTACCTCCCAAATTAAAGATCAATAATATTTAATAGACCTACAAACATGTATAATACCCCAATAAATGAAGTCCACAATGTCTGGCATTCAATAAATAATTACTAGGATGCAAAGCAGCAAGAAAGTGTGAAGAAAAATCAATTAAAACTGATCGGGAATTGGCACAGATGTTAAAATTAGTGGATACAGAGATTATAACTATTGTTAGAAATATTTACCATATGTTCAAAAGCTAAGTAAAGACATCAAAGATAGTTTAAAAGACCCATATCACATTTCTAGAGATGAAACCTGCAATGTATGAGATTTAAAATACACTGGATAGAATTAACACTAGATTAGACTAATTGCAGAAGAAAAAAATCTAGTGAAGTTGAAGATTTGAAGGAGGCAGAGACATAGGCCTATGGATATCTGAAGGAAGCATGCCCTGGGCATTACTAGAAATTGTAAGTCCACAGATAATGATTTTAATATACTTAACATAGTATTTAGCGTGTAACCAGCACTCAAAAGACAAAAGTTTAGACACACACACACACACACACACATATATATATATATATAACCTCCTTTAATCTTCACAAGAATCCTGTAAGTTAGATAACCTCATTTTATTATTAAGAGAGCAGAGGTTCTAAGGAGTTGAAATATATATTTATGCAAGGTCATTCAGAGACCAAAATAGACACACATTTTGACCTCAGATTAATCCCAGCCCTCAAGTCTGAAGTTCAGCTGATCTACACTGGGCATGGCTCCAACCTGAGGGCTGGGATCAGGTCAGCTCCATGCATATTCCTTGGATTAGCAGCTTCCTGGAACATGCTCTTCTCATGGTGAATGGTAGAAACATAAGAGAATGAGCACAAACACATGATGCCTTGAAAGCCTTGGCATTGAACTGGCCCACTTTCACTTCAGCTAACATTTTGTTTGCAGAAACAAGTTGTATGGCTAAGTCCCACATTAATGGAGCAGAGAAACAGACTCTGGAACTCTTGGGAGATGTATTTACAAAAATCACATGCCAAAAGGTATGGTTGTAAAATTATAACATATGGAGAGGTAAAGAATTAAGAATAAGAATCTAATCTACCATACAGAAATAGAGATATACAGTTTTACAGAATTGGAAGAGCCAGCATCCTAACTTTAAATCTTCCAAACACTATAAATTATTTAAAAATGTAGAAAGATATGAGAAGGAATAACATTTCCAATTTCTTTTACTTTTGGTAAAAGTTTTAAAGTTTTTTCATTTGCTATTTTGCCGTTGTAGGTTTCCCAGGTGAATTAGTCTGTTCTCACACTGCTATAAAGAACTACCTAAGACTGGGTAATTTATGAAGAAAAGAGGTTTAATTGATTCGCAGTTCTGCAGGCTATACAGGAGACATGGCTGGGGAAGCCTCAGGAAACTTACAATAATGGCAGAAGGTGAAGGGGAAGCAAGCATTGTTCTCACATGGTGGAGCAGGAGAGAGGAAGAGAGAGTGAGAGGGAGGAGGTGCTGAACACTTTCAAGCAATGAGATCTTATGAGAACTCTATCATGAGACAGCACGAGGGGAACAGTGCTAAACCATTAAATACCATGCTGGTGATCCAATCACCCCCCACCCCCCGGCACTCCTCCAATACTGGGAATCACAATTCAACATGAGATTTGGGTGGGGACACAGAGCCAAACCATATCACCAGGGATCAACAAAAATAATTATGAACCTAAATTAACTGTACTACAAGAAACCTAGGCAGCAAACAAGGAACACTATGAATGGATGACTTTAACTTTCCAGAATACACAAAGATATATTAATCATTTTGAGAGAAATAATTTCCAAACTCTATATATCCTGTTAACAAAAGATAATGAAATCTTCAGAGGAAAAGGGAGAGCTTTATTTTTACACACACACACACACACACACACACAGGCACACACAAACACATCTGCAGACTGGGGGGCGCATAGCCTTCAGTGCAAGTGAAAGTGTGCTCTCTGAAGAACGAATGGAGGATCTGGCTTAAAGTTCTCACCCCAGTTTGCAGTTTGGTCCTTTCATGCAAATGAAGGATTCAAACTTGTTCTGTTTTGATTGGTCAAAATAGTCAAGCTTTGATTGAGTGTCTTCCAAACCCCAAACCAGAAGTCTTTGTCAGATTTTTCTTTCAAATGCCTGTTGGGGGTAGTGTGGAGGGCTTCTAACCGTAGTTTATCTTGGCACTGACAACACAAACTAGTTTAGCTTGATTGCAGAAAGGGAGGTCCTGTGACACTTTTACAACATCCTTCTGAGAATACAGAGCACATGACTGCTCCCACACCCATCCATGACCAACTGGTTCTGTTTTAACTTCGAGCATCTCACTTAGCCACAGGGAGTCCATTTTGTCTGTCAGCCAGAGGCACACTTTAACAGGCCCCAGATGAGATGGACCATGTAGAGAAAATGGGCTATATTTTCAGGAGATTCTAAAGCAATCCCAAATGAAAGGACTGAGCCTAACAACAACAACAACAAAAGAATCAAGAAGGAGGTAAAAACATGACATTTTCTGCTTAAGAGGGAGACTTTTATAAAATGCTTTTGTTTGCCCAAGGTCAAAAACAAAACAAAAGAGAATTTTAGATCTATTATATGCAGGCTAACCAAGAGCTTCTTCAAGCCTGAAATATTTATTTTCAACCTAGATTATCAGACAGCAAGAGTTAGAAATATAAATCTTGTGTCATCAGATAGCCATGTTGCTATTAAAATGCAATATAAAGTATTGATAAAATGAAATTCCAGTTTGGGAACTGCTAGGTGCCTAACCTTTGCCCTGAAGAGTATTTTGGGGAATAGTATCAGTTTATAATAGTGATGGTATAAACCCTTTATCTTCTAAATGTTTTGGACTCAAAGACCATGGGATTAATTATATACTGGGAGCAACAATTCATGAATATTTAACATCCTCATCTATACTTAATGAATAAATTTGCATTTTGACACTATTATTTAATGTGCTTTAAGGAAATACTGCTCATACCTTTCAATTTTGTAGATTAGTTGAATGTAATCAGAATAAGGCAGGAGAGATATAGTATTATTTAAATAACCTTGTTTTTTATGACTGCTTCTGCTTCCATGAGTTTGTTTCCCCCGTTTTCTTTTATGCAACTCGGTTTTTTTCATTTTATTCTGGTTGTTCTGTCTTAATCATTTTGTCTCTGTGGTTCTTGCAGAAGGGAGTTTCTTTAGATTCATGGAAAAACAATGCAAATTAAATAATCAGTGTTTTGCTTCCCTATGTGTGTTCTATAACAGGGCATTCTCTCACACAAAATATCCCAATGCAATTGGCAGTAATTGCGTCCTGAGCTGGCAGTCTCAGCAAGGCTGCCACAACAGCAAGCTGGGAGAGCAGCAGAATCAATGGCAGTGAGCAAAGGTCTCTCAATTTCCCTAAGAAAAATAGAACCGCAAGGAATCAGGGCTGAGAAAAACTGACAAGGATGTTGTGGAGGATAAGCTTTTGGGTTTGCTTGTTTGTTTGTTTTTTAACCTTTGGCTTATTGTGAGTGCTTTTTTATTTATTATTATTATTATACTTTGAGTTCTAGGGTACATGTGCATAACGTGCAGGTTTGTTACATATGTATACTTGTGCCATATTGCTGTGCTACACCCATCAACTCGTCAGCACCCATCAACTCGTCATTTACATCAGGTATAACTCCCAATGCAATCCCTCCCCCTCCCCCCTCCCCATGATAGGCCCCGGTGTGTGATGTCCCCCTTCCCGAATCCAAGTGATCTCATTGTTCAGTTCCCACCTATGAGTGAGAACATGCAGTGTTTGGTTTTCTGTTCTTGTGATAGTTTGCTAAGAATGATGGTTTCCAGCTGCATCCATGTCCCTACAAAGGACACAAACTCATCCTTTTTTATGGCTGCATAGTATTCCATGGTGTATATGTGCCACAGTTTCTTAATCCAGTCTGTCACTGATGGACATTTGGGTTGATTCCAAGTCTTTGCTATTGTGAATAGTGCTGCAATAAACATACGTGTGCATGTGTCTATAGCAGCATGATTTATAGGATTATAAATCATGCTGCTATAAAGACACGTGAGTGCTTTTTTTTTTCATGAGCAATGAATTTTTTGTTTATGAGTTGGGCACCTAATATACATATCCACTTTAGGGAGTTTAGACACAAGAGCTTGCCTTTAGAAATCTGATTTTCATGAAGAGCCCATAATCTTTCCAAAAGGAAGGGGGCTTTGAGACCTGTGATCAAGCACTTGAAAGTCAGAATTAAGACTTGCCAACAAAGATGAAGGACAAAATTGGACAAGAACAAGAGGAAAGGGAAAGAAATGAAAATCCAGATGCCTGACACTGTGCCAAATGATTGCATATATAATCCTATTTAATCCTTTCCTGTGAGGTCTCTATTATCGTTATCATCACCACTTTATAGAAGAGGAAACTGATGCTCAAACAAGTTAACCTCAATTGTAAAAATTTGGGCTAGAATTTGAATCCAGTTCTGTTGGAACCAAAAATTCATGTGCTCTCCACCGTTCTCAATTAATGGGTGCTTTAAAGGAGTTTGCCGTCAAATATACCAGATGGCTTAGTTCATTCAGTCTGCTATAACAGTACACCGTAGACTGAGTGGCTTATGAACAACTGGAATTTATTTCTCACAGTTCTGGGGTCTGGCAAGTAGAAATGCACTCGCAGATTCAGTGTCTGGTGAGAGCTTGCTTCCTCATTCACAAATGGCTGGGTTTTCACTGTGTTCTCACAGGGTAGAAAGGATGAAGAAGGAGCTCTCTGGGGCCTATTTTATAGGGCTACTAATCCTATTTTATAAGGTTCTACCCTACTGACTTAAACACTTCCTAAAGGCTTCATCTCCATCACGTTGAGGGTTAGGATTTTAGTACATAAATTTTGGGGGAACACAAACATTCTGACTATAGCACCAGGGTTTAGTGTGAAAATGCCACTTGCTCAGGAAAACACTTCCAGCACCCCTGTCCAGGGTCAGGTCCTATGTTGATCACCATGTGAGGATTATGTATGCCTCTGTGAGATATCTACTCCTTTCCTCCACACGCTTGACTATAACTTCCAAAAGGGGAGTGTATTAGCCTGTCCCTACGTTGCTATACAGAAATACCTGGGCCATTGCAGTAGTGCAAGCCTGTAATCCCAGCACTTTTGGAGGCTGCGGTAGGTAGATTACCTGAGGTCAGGAGTTCGAGATCACCCTGACTAACAGATGAAACCCTGTCTCTACTAAACACAAAAAATTAGCTGCGCATGGTTGTGGGTGCCTGTAATCCCAGTTACTTGGGAGGCTGAGATAGGAGAATCAATTGATCTGGGGAGGTGGAGGTTGCAGTAAGCTGAGATCATGCCATTGCACTCCAGCCTGGGCAACAAGAGTGAAACTCCATCAAAAAAAAGAAAGAAAAGAAAGGAAAGAAAGGAAGAAAGAAAGGAAAGAAAGAAGAAAGGAAGAAAGGAAGGAAGGAAGGAAAGAAGGAAGGAAGGAAGGAAGGGAGAAGGAAGGAAGGAAGGAAGGAAGGAAGGAGAGGGAGGGAGGGAGAGAGAGAGAGAAAGAGAAAGAAAGAAAGAGAAAGAAAGAAAGAAATAGAAAGAAAGAAAGAGAAAGAAAAGACCTGAGGCTGCATAATTTATAAAGAAAAGAGGTTTAATTGGCTCATGGTTCTATAGGCTGCACAGGAAGCATGATGCTGGTATCTGCTTCTGGCGAGGT
This sequence comes from Theropithecus gelada, assembly GCF_003255815.1. Taxonomy (NCBI): domain Eukaryota; kingdom Metazoa; phylum Chordata; class Mammalia; order Primates; family Cercopithecidae; genus Theropithecus; species Theropithecus gelada. Next base: position 104,658,017 of record NC_037668.1, read on the forward strand.
CTCAGGAAACTTACAATCATGGCAGAAGGTGACAGGGAACTAGTATGTCACATGGGAAGAGTGGGAGCAAGAGAGAGCAAGGCGGGTGAGGTCCCAGACTTAAACAACCAGATCTGATCTCCAGTGACCTGAGTCATAATTCACTTATCACCAAGGGGATAGTGCTAAACCATTCATAAGGGATTTGCCCCATGATCCAGTCACCTCCCTCCAAGCCCCACCTCCAACCTTGGGAATCACATTTCAAGATGAGATTTGGAGGGGACAAATATCAAAACCATATCAGGCAGGAACCACTTTTGCTCACCATTCTATCCCCAGCACCCAGCAGAGTGCCTGACAGGAGGTATGTTTTCTGTGTGTATGTGTGTCTCAGTTTCTTCGTCTTTAAAAATTTGGTGAAAATTTTCTATTTCACAATGTTTATGTGATAATTAAACAAGACAATTTATATAATGTGACTTTCACAGAGCCTGGAAAACAGAGTGCTCAATAGATGGTAGTTTCAAAAAGTAAAGATGTGTACACCCCTCTGGGCCCATGGAAAAGGGCCAAGGCCAGGTTTTGAGTTTGGGTATCATACCTGAGGGGCTCTGAACCAAATACAGATACTCTTAATTATTCCCAAGACTGGTGTGACCTAGGAAACCAAGTAGAGAACTCTAAAGAACATAGAAATAGCAGGTATAAGAATCAGCCTTACCCTTAGGGTAAGATGTGAAGAGATTAGATAGCATAACAGTCAATAATGACTAAATTTCAACCCTCTGTCTTCATGCAGCCTATCTAGTTACTCACCATGTTACCCAAGCACAAATGTAATAGAAGTGGGGAAAAAATAACACTTTTGGCCGGGCGCGGTGGCTCAAGCCTGTAATCCCAGCACTTTGGGAGGCCGAGATGGGCGGATCACGAGGTCAGGAGATCGAGACCAGCCTGGCGAACACGATGAAACCCCTTCTACTAAAAAGTACAAAAAAACTAGCTGGGCGAGGTGGCGGGCGCCTGTAGTCCCAGCTACTCGGGAGGCTGAGGCAGGAGAATGGCGTAAACCCTGGAGGCGGAGCTTGCAGTGAGCTGAGATCCGGCCACTGCACTCCAGCCTGGGAGACAGAGCCAGACTCCGTCTCAAAAAAAAAAATAAAATAAAATAACACTTTTACAAGTTCCACCCCAGCCCACAATTCCACCACCCTTCTTTCCGATGGAAGGATTCTAGCCTTCTGGGTTAGCTTCAAGGTGTCATTTATAGTATTTCAGAGTTGAGGCTGATAAATTTGTGAGTAGAGATGCACAATCTAATCAAATGGCATTGAAATGACTTTAAAACATTGTGACTCATTCCTATAGAAATTCAGCATTCACTCAAGAATTGAAAGCTTTTGAGCAAATGGCTCCTGTTGCTTGCTACTCAAAGCAGATATCTAAGCACTTCTGTCCACTGCATCTTGGCATCAGAGTCACCATGAAAAACACAACACAATCAGGCACTGGACAGAACAAAACTTTGCTCACATAGAGAAGAGACAGAGCAAGATCAGCTTCAGCAGAGGGTGTCAGTCCTCTATGCCCAAGGGGGCCCTCCTGGCAGCAGATACCAGGCAATTGGCCTGCACCCACGCTTCTTGCTGCAGCAGAGGGACCGTCTTCTCACGCAGCCTAGTTGGGGTCAAAAGACTGCATGCATGGAACTGTCTTTCCCAGCAGAAGTTAACTGACATCTGAATAAAACTTTAAGATTCCTAGTACCCAAATCACATGAAATAATTAGGAAGAGTGTGACCTTTCAATAGACATCGGGACTATTTTTTTAAAAGGACTAACCGTATCCATACATGTTTCAGAAAGAATGACTTGAATGCATGTAGTCTGCATATCTCCCTTAGCCTACCCAGTGTGGTGATTGTAACATGAGTATGAGCTGCAGATACAGTAACATTAGCTAAACAAACATAAGATTGTCCCATAGGTGGGTGTCTTTTCTACCCTGGAAAAGTTTGAAAATAAATACAGAAATGAATAAACAACTCAAAGCTACAGTATAAATATTGCTGTGTTATGTTCAAGCTAATCTATATTTCTTTATCTAAACTGCTTAAGATAACCCTGGCATATTGAAAAATCCAAAAATTAGCCTTCTGATGCCAAATCCAAATCAGTAATTGATTTTAGAGTTATGATTTAAGTTGAATGCTCTGAAAGAATTTGACTAAGTTTGTAAACACATTGAAATGCTTATGTGAACTTGAAATTTCCTATATTATTTACTTACCTTGTTAGATATACAAACGTTGCTTAACTATTTGGGAAGATTTTGCTTTCTAAGACATTTAAGTTTGTCCTTGCAGGTATTTTGAGTGCTTAACGTGAAAATTAAATGTATTGGTTACCAATGTAAAATTTTAAAGTCTAAGCATATTGAATGAATTAGGTGCATAAATAAGGTTGCTTGTTTAACCCATGTTGTATGATACGGTGTGCAAATGGGTGTCCAGATGCCACATCCTGTATGGCAATCAGAGTCCAATTAAGAGATAGAAATTGCACAGCCATTCCCCAGGGAAAGTTAGATACAGAGTTATTACCTATAATAGGGGATTGGAATAATAAGGGACTCTCTAGTAAGAAGTAAAGAGAACCATAAAGACTATAGGAACAGCAGACATAAGAAGCTGTCTTGGCCGGGTGCGGTGGCTCATGCCTGTAATCCCAGCACCTTGGGAGGCAGAGGTGGGTGGATCACGAAGTTAGGAGATTGAGACCATCCTGGCTAACACGGTGAAACCCTGTCTCTACTAAAAATACAAAAAAGAAAAAAAAAAGGTAGCCAAGCGTGGTGGTGGGCGCCTGTAGTCCCAGCTACTTGGGAGGCTGAGGCAGGAGAATGGTGTGAACCCGGGAGGTAGAGGTTGCAGTGAGCCGAGATTGCGCCACTGCACTCCAGCCTGGGCAACAGAGTGAGAATCCGTCTCAAAAAAAAAAAAAAAAAAGAAAAAGTAAAAAAAAAAAGAAGCTGTTTTGCCCTTAAGTGAAATGTAGCACACAGGAAGAGGGCTACCCAGGGCTGTGATCCAGAGCTTGCTGGAGAGGGCATGATCATGGCTCACTGGATGGTAGAGAAGTCACTGTGGTGCTCTGTGGTGGGACTTTCTGGAAATCTATCCTTTGGAACTTCCATAAATCCACTCTCTAAGACACCAGTTGTTTATGGGAGTATGTTGCCAGAAGCATACTGCTACAAAACCTCCTGAGAGGGTGCAGGGGAGGGAAGCCTCTGACTGTCAGGTGCTGCTGACTATGGGAGCCACCCAAGAGGAACACATTGGAATCAAGAAGAAAATCCCTGTCCCACTGAGCCCAGTGTCCACTACTGACAAAGCATAACATCAGGCCAGCTGGCAAAGAAAAAGATATTCAGAGGGCTCATTGAGGATGGACTTTCAAAAAGCAAATAATGAAGGATGGGGCATGTAACAGTCCAACTGATAACAGTCATAGGGAAGTTAGTCTGTTCACGACAGACTAAATAGTTAATAGTTTTTATTTTATGCTACAATTACTAAATTCATAAATAGAATAATAAGACTTGAAGTTCAACTTAAAGGCTTAAAGAAAACTGAATTTTAAAATTATGACTGATTTACATAAACTAATATTAATTTAAAACCTAGGTAACTATAAGCAAAACCAAGTTCTTTCTACACTCCAAATCTATCCTTGGTTATTAATAGTTCATATTGACACTGGGGTCTTACTTATTCTGAAAAATTCTGTAAATGTGTAGAGTAAGAAAAAAGTGAAGTAAATATATAAAGCAATAAGAATGTAGCAAGGAAGAGAAAACAGAAAAGCAATTATGACAGTGGTAAGGAGACTCCGGCAGAGTTTTGAGCAAAAAGGCTTAGGAAGCAGCCAAGGATGTGAAAAAAACTGGAGAAGAACAAGGAGGATTTATAAATAAGTGCTTCTGTATTTTGAATTGGATTCCTTTTACTGTTTCTTAGGAGATGCAAGTAAAAATTGGAAGTGCAGTACTTTTTAGTCATTTTTTGTTGCTGAATTGTGTTTTGGTACATGACACATTATGGTGAAACCAAGTGATGTGAAATCCTGGAGCTTATTTGGATCTCACCTAAACAATGAGGGCTGACAAATAATCTATTTGAAAAGCAAAAACGCTGCCAAAGCCCTTCCAAGATGATGACATCACCAGCCTGGCTGAGAAGATGGCTGCGCCAGAGGGCCACATCACCTCCAGTCTGCTGTCCACGGTGTGGCCTCTGGCCCCTCACAGGTACACTGTGTGGTACGGCTTGAGCTAAAGGAGTGAGAAAAAGCTTCACACCTTCACCTTTAAGTGTTTGAGAGCACTAATCCTTAACATCCCTCTACCTTTCCCACCCAATTTGTGAATCAGTAAAGAGAAAGACCCAAGAGTCTAATTACTGATGAAAGCTAATATTGAAGAGCGGGTGACTCAGGTCTACTGACCAAACAGGCCTGATAATATATTCCCCCTATTTAAACAGACTGACCCATTCACAGCTTTGGAAGTACTGAACAACCGTAGGCTACCCTGGAAGGGAAGTGCAAAGCAGAGCATAATTTACATTTTCTGTCGCTAACTGCCTCCAGAGACCCCCCAAGGAGAGGAAGGGGCTAAATCATGTGAATGAAATGCCCCTGAATCCATTAATTATTAGCGCTTCCTTCATAAGGTGACATGAAGCTGTAGAAATGAGGTTCTCCCTAGATATTCCCTAACCTAAGACTCAGTCAGGAATGTGGCTACTCTCTTGAGGGAGGAAATTGTCCTAACCACTAATGGGACTTTAGATCCTGCCCCCAACCCAAGAGTCTGAAGTGGGTCAGAAGAGTGCAGGACAGGATAAGACAGTGCAAGGTCATTCTACAATCAGGGTTGAAAACTCGCTCTGCTATTTGGCTCCCCACCCTAAATTATGTCCAGTCATAATGTCTGATTTTGCTCATCAGTGTTTTTGCAGTTAGATTGTATGCCAATTACATGAGATTACAGACGAAAAGCAAATTACATGGAAATGTGCAACTCTTCTCCTTCTGCTTCTTGTTCAAATTCAGAAACTTTACAGCCCCCTTGCATCCATCCCCTACTCAATAATGGCTCCCATCCCCTGCTTTCCTTCTACCTAGGAATCCTGTATCTATATTGTCTTTGCCATCTCCATTCTGTGGATGAATTTAGATGTTAATTCATCAACTTCCTATAGTCTCTCAATCTCATCACCCCACTACCAGATCTCAACTTCTAAAAAATGTGTGCAAAGATGCTACTTACAACTAGATGCTGTGAATTATGTTAAATATATAGTTTCTAAAATTTTATCAAAAAACAAAAATCCTTCAGTGATGAAGGAAAATACCAAAACCTATTTTAGCACAAAGTGCTACGTTTTAATTTTTTTTAAAGTTTTTATCGTAAACAATAAACATTTTTATTTCTCTTTGGATAGACCTCCTTAGCAAGAGAAAAATTAAAAGGATTGGTCAACCAACTTCAGCGACTCGGGGTTCCATAACCCTGGATCACAGGGGCAGGACTATATTCTTAAATTCTTAGTTCCGGTGATGGTTTCAGAGGTAGTAGCTACCTGAAGGATCAGGAAAGAATGGTTTTGAGACTCTTTCTAGTGCCCTCCTAGCACCGAGTCCAGCAGTCCTTCTGACAATTTTGAAAGCAATCGAGTCCCCCATCTTAAATTCTTTATTGCTTTAAGTACTGAGAGTGGTTCTGTTTCCTGAATGAATTTCTGACTTATCATTATCATTTTCCTTAGCTCTAAAAGGCAGAAGATTTCCACGAGGTGAAGAGAGCCCAGAGTCTATCACTTCAGCTCTAAAACCACATAGATCAGCCAGCTGCTAACTCTCTCTGTGTGAATTCAACTACTCATTTTTTTCCTTAGAATTTCACTTTTCTTCTACTTTTGCACTTAATGCTGTGCATTACTTACCATCCAGGTTCATCTGGGGCCCTAGGACAGTAATTTTGCTGGGACAACCCTTATTTCATCTCGATGGAACTAGGGGAAAAAAATCTAGTGATTTTGCTGATTTAATATTCAAAGCAGGAGTGTGGTTTGAACCTTCGAAAGAGCCAGCATGGATCTGGAAACTGTTTTCCCCAGCAAAGGTATTCAAAAACTGACCCTTAAAGAATGAATTTTCCAGGGAATAAATACACTTCAGCAAATGTTGATTACAAATTTTAAAAGACAAAGTAGTTGAATCCTTTTTAACAGAGCCAAAGGTGAAAACGAGTGTCTATCACGAATGGATAAACTAAATGTGGTCTATGCATACAATGCAAAATTATTATTCAGCCATAAGAAGAACAAAGTTTCTATGCATGCTACAATATGGGTGAACCTTCCAAACATTATAGCAAGTGAAATAGGCTGGACACAAACGGACAGATATTATATAATTCCACTTATATGAAATATCTTCAATAGGCAAATTTGTAGAGACAGAAAGTAGGTTAGAGGTTACCAAGGACTGGAGAAGAGGAAACATGCTGAGCTAATGCTTAATGGTTACAATGATTCTATTTAGGGAAGTAAAAATTTTTGGAAATAGTAGTGATGGTTGTGTAACATCGTGAATATAATTAATGCCACTGAACTGAATGGCACAATTAAAAATGGCTAAAATAACAAATTTATACATATATTTATATAAAACTACAAGCACCACAAAAGATTAAGTAAATGGCAATTATATATAAAAACAGTGTTTAATTCTCTAAAGGTTTCTGGTAACAGTTCTGGGAAGCAATGATGATATGATGCAGTTTTCACAAACACGTGGGCTGTGCATCTGGAGACCATCTCTATAAAAGATGATTGCAGAAGTCAGTCTTATCATGTAAAAAGCACGCCACTAAAAAGTTTTTCCAAACTTATAATCAGCACCCAAAATAGCCTTCAAAAGTGTGGGAGAAGGACAATTCATTTAAACAAAAGGAACTTAGAAAAATTCTTTACCTTAGAAAATGTCTTTCAATCTCTCTCAGATCAAAATACAAAGCTTGATTTGCTTGCCCACCTACGTATTTTTTTCTTTTTGAAATCTTAATGTCAGGATAGGATAATAGCCCACAGACAAATAAATCTATCTCTGACAAAGCAGCTTTATCATTATATATGCCAGTGCTGGACCACACCGTGTCTCCTGTAAGATCAGAATCTCAAGGTTAAGTAGGATATTAGTCACTGCATTCTAAAAATAAAAATGGTATTTCTTGAAATTCATCATGCAGTTGAAGGTAATTTTCTCCAGATTTATAAGCTTCTCTAGATTGGTATTCTATTCACTGATCTTAAGCCCCCCAGGTGATTTTTTCGGCTGGAGGATTTGTTGTTTAATCTATGCAACTGGCTTTCACCAAGATAATATTTTTTCCACATGACCTATTAATGTGAGACATGGTTGAAAGTGTGTCACCCACAAGCTGTGGGGTTAATAGGAGTACTTCTGCCTGGTGCCTGGGGATTCTCATTTTCACCATCCCCAAGTTCATTTACCAAAGAAGACTACCTGCATGGGGCTAGTAAATCATCATTTTGGAGACTACATTTTATAAAATTGACTAAACCCCCCAAGTAGGAAAAATCATATGAAATGAGTCCCTTCCCAGAAGCATGTTTTTCTACTCTGTAACACTTATTATCCTTTATCTACCTTCACCCTCTTCAGAACCCCCTCCCTGCCCCCACAACCACAACCACAATCTACACTAATCAAGGAATTATTTTACACTATACTCCTTTGAAGTAACTGAGGGTTTTCCTATGACAAAGACACTATTAAATGTGAAATGTAGCAATGCTTATTCCATTTTAAGTTACTAAAAGTTAGAGGAACCTTTAAGATAACAAATATATCCAAGGGAAAATCAGAGATAATGTGCTAGTGATGGGTACTAGGTGAAAAGAGTTATTAAGATCATAATACTTCAGACTCAATACCTTATTGCAGAGCTGGAGAGACCTTGGAGACTGTTTTTCATTTTAGATCAATTTCTCCCTTTTGAAAAGGAGGGATGCTGAGGCACAAGAGTTGGAAAATCTCTTAATTTGAGTCTAGCCAGACCACTGACTCTCTATGACGAGTCCCTTTATGGATTGGGGCTTGCTGTGGATGATACAGCACTTGCTCCTGGCCCCCATCCATGTACTGCCTAACGTTGCTTATGTGATAACATAATGAAAGGATGCCAGAGTGAGACAGAAGTAGAACAGAGGTGAGCCTGTCCCTCATACTTCGAGGATAAAGAGGCCACTTTAGAGGTGTGATGGCCTCTTGCAACCTACACAGTTTAATAAGGTTATTCTGGCTCAGGATGCAGAAAATGCAGATGCCAACCTTGACTCTGGCACTCATTGCACCTGCCTCTCCATATTTCCTCTGCAAGAGTTTTCCCAACCTCAATTCCCAACATCTATAGCAGGCAAGAAGGAGTCTAGATACCTAACTTGCCTTCACCAGGTAGATAGAAAAGCATTTGCTTGTCATTTAATAAGGTGTTATTTAATAGGATGATGAGAAGAAAGATTTCTGTTGGAGCAATGCAGAAAGGATAAGTTATTTTATACTAGGCACAATGGCTCCATTTTCTGCATCAAGAGTTGCATTAGAGAGAATCCCACTACCACAGTTACCATGAGTGAGAAATTTGCTGGAGTTTACAAATTTTATAGATCCACTGAGCTCGAGAAGAGGAAGAAGGAGTGGGAAGAAGGAAAGTGAAACACAGAGAATGAGGAGAAATTGTGTGTGAGAGAGACACACAGAGAGAGAATTTCTGAGATTTTTAAATTCAAGAGAGACCTTATTAAGTCATTTTTCCCCGGCTAATTACTAAATGGAGTGCTCAACAAGTGCTGTCCCCACCCGTGCTATGGCCTGCCTTGCTAGTGAAATCTCTCAGGATAAGTTCCTTTTGACCACTTGATTAAGAACACTCCCTCAGATAGGTTATATAACTTTACACTGAATTCCAAGCTGAGGCAGGTTGCATTGCAACAATATTCTGCAATGAGCATTTTTAACTGGCCTTTAAAACCTGAAGCAGTCCTGAATTAGCTTACCTGATGAATCTCAGGACTGGGCCCACTCAGGTCTTAGTAACTGTGCATCCACATTTGATCTGATTGCTCGGCTGCTGTCAGCAGAAGAGACTGACACCTGGGCCTGTACATCTTATTCATGGCAACACAGTCATCTCAAGAGGAATGCTCTTCTTCCACTATTCATTGAAACTGATTTGAGAGTCACTTGGTATTCTATTGCCAAACACAAAGGAAATGCCAGGAGACTGTGGCCTGCTGTTTACTTGTCACAAGGAGTATGGTCAGAATGACTAAATTCCTACCATCTTTATACTAGCATTGTTTGAATGTGATTATTCAATATCAAAATGAGGCAGATAGAGGGTGAGCTAAGATGGTGAGAGAGGTGGAATCCCTAAACATCTTGAGTCCAGGCCAAAGTTTCCACTTTTAAAAGTTAGTCATAAAGTCAACTGGGCTGGAGAAATTGGGAGTGAACTGATCCATGCATTTGTAAAACTCTCAAATGTCTGCACATTTAGCCTTAATAATCATGGAAACGTATCTCTCCAGTTCTGACGTGACCCTGCCTAAGTCACTGAATGTCTGCAGGTACCTGTGGGGCTTATTGATGTCATCATCACCATCTGTATTATCCTCATGGGACTTCCTGGGACAGAAAGAACGTCATTGGGAGATTCTACCTTCAGACTCTCCAGGACATCCTATCTGGGTAATCAAACTGCCAACAAGGGAGGTGTAAAACTTCATCTTTCTCTGATGGACCTCTCAAACATGGGAAGACTGCCTGCATGCCAGTTTATTTGTGTGAATGCCTCCTTGAACAAGTCCAGAAATTTAGGAATGAATGGGGGTCATAGCAACCTTACACAATCAGCCTTATTAATCAAACAGAACCAGAACTCCTCATTTTTCTTTTAAACAAAAGACAACTGGGCTGGTCCCTGGGCTTGACAAAGAAAGCCACAGGAGCCCCCACTTCAAGACTGTTCCAAAGGACTCAGTACTCTGGCTCTGATGGTGGGCGGTGGCATGAGGAATTCACTATACTTCACATCCTGGAATGAAACAGAGTAGCGTTCCAAGTCCCACTCTTGCTCTAACAAGACCTCTTGAGAGGCCACATAATTGTAATTGTCCAATCCATGGGCCAGGTGGGCTCTCAGGCAGTGCAGTGCTGATAGCTTAGTGCCGACAGCAAGAGCATTTTCAGTTCCCACGTCTATGCTGATGACTCACAAAAATTCATTTCTCCAAAAAGATGGTACCCTGATGCCATCTTTTGCCCCTGAGCATTGCTGGTAATGGAGCAAGAAACCCTGACCTCCTCTGCCTGAGCAATAAAGCCTCCAGTTTGAATCCAACATGGAGGGTTATAGCATTTCTTCAGTTTCATTAAATGTTTGCTTGGGTTTGTACAACCAAAAGTATATTCAGGAAATATGAGGACATGACCTGATGTCCAGTTCTTACTGCTAGGAACCTCTTGGAGAATTGAGTCTGTGTTGGGTAGATGGGCATCAAAGGAGGGTGTAGTGTAGTAGGATCCAAGATTGTACTCCACGGGGAGGGAGCATCAAAGGAGGGTGTAGTGTAGTAGGATCCCAGGTTGTACTCCACTGGGAGGGTTCATATATTGGGCAGCCTAAGACTACTATAATAAAACTGTGTGTGGTAAAACAGCTCTTACAACTTAATGGGACTTGGTATCTACGCCCCCTTTTGGTATGTCAAAAACCTGTTTGTTAGTCTTGAAAATTAAGAAGGATGACAAAATATGTTAGATTAATAGACAAGATGAAAATAAAATAAAGGCCTCAAGTTGAAGATGTGGTGACCTAATGAACTTGTCTCTTTGGGTAATAGCCTGTACTTTCTAAGCATACAACATTTCTGGAAGAGACTAAAAGGGCAACCCACACACATAACATGCCCTCACCTTCTCAATGTATCATTTAAAATGTCTGCAACACCCAAACCCCTTCTTAGGAAATCTGTCCAAGTCTGCAGTCTCTGCCCACAGGCCCAGCCATGCTCTGCACCATCCGACCTCAATCTGGCCACAGCTGATTGCTTGTCCCGAGATGGGCATCTCTCTCAAGGGCAATCCAAAATAAAGAGACCAATGATCCAAGATTTACACGGCCAGGCTCAAAATGCTTAAGCAAGCGGGGCCAGTGAGATTCCTCAATACATATTGGAACTGGGAAACTGAAAGGCTGTGGATAGTAGTCTGAGGCCACTGCAAATAGAGTAACAAGTTCAGGGTGATCCTGGTGGGCCATGGATTGATGGAGCTAACAAAAACATGAGTAACAGAAACACGAGTAAACAGAGGAGAGCGATAGTGGAAAAAGGGGAATGGAGCCAGCAAAGGTACAAATAAAATGCTGCCAGATGGGAAAGATAAAAGAAAAGAGAGCCCTGAGCTATCCCTACTCCCCTGCTGTTCCTAGCTTTCACATCCTTCCAGGCAACTTGTCTCTTCTTGCATCTAACACACACAAAGTCTGTATCTAAAACACTACCACTGGTCACTCTAGGGACAGGCTGGCATTTGGAGGTGCTTTGCGGGCATGTCTCTCAGTTCTCAGCTAGACAGGGATGTCTAGTTTGTTACACTACACGATTTATTTTATTTTCTATTCTTCACAAGCAAAAACTGCTTATGCTTGCACACTCTTGACATTAAAAATATAGTACATACGTCCAGGTCTGTTGGTGCAAAGTAGTGGCCTTTACCCCAAAAACTGATTGTTTGATCACAGACTTATTAGAGTTGGAAAATATCACTTTTGAAGTGATTCTTTACTAACTCTCAAAAACAATCTCATTTTTCTTCCTGAGGGACACATTTTAAAGAGCCAGATGGCGCATGGCTGTGGCACAGCTCTCTGTTCTCCCCGCAGCCCCATGGATTAGCCGCAAACACTTTCTTTTCATCCAGAGAAAATATTTATGTGCATTTGTTTAGCACTATTTCAAATATCTCACTTGGCCCTCAAGCAATGAGGCGATGGAAGTAGATGAAATAATATTTCTTACAAATTTAAGCCTAGGACTCTAAGGTACAGAGAAATATAGTGACTTCTTGAAGGTCACACAGCGCTAACAAGTAGTAGAATAGAGACTTGAACATTTTGATGCATAGCCAGTGTCCTTTCCAGTACAACGAAGAACATGTCAGGTTTTATTTTGTACAAAAGTTTATCCATTAAATTTACAATCCTAAACAATGTGATTGGGTTGAACCAAAGGTCCTTGGCCTTTGAGTAGAATATATTTAGAGCACACACGTACATTGAATAGGAAGGTACACACTGGAGCACCTCACTACTCATCTCTAGAGGCCAAATAGAACTCAAACCCACGATCCCTAATTTCCAATATCTTTAAAAGCCTTAAAGTGTTCAGAGTGTTAATTGTAGTATTCTTTCAATTATTACTTCATTTAAAATGTATTTATTGTGTGTATTCTATGAGCCATAATTATTGTATGGGCTAGATGCAAACACGTGAATTAAATGAGGCAAAGTCCCTGTCTTCATGAAACTATCTTTCCTGGGGGAGACAGAGAGTTAAAAGAAAATACATCAAGTCAGGTAATGATTACTATAATTAAAAGAAAAAAGAGTAAAGAAATAGAGGGTGACAGGGAGATCATAAGGTAGTCAAGCAAGGGCCAGGGAGGTGATTTTTAGGTAGAAACCTGAATGAAATGAGGAAGCAATGCATTCAAAAATTTGAAGAGAGTTCCAGATGGAAGGAACAGCAAGTGCAGAAGCCCAGGTTGGGAGAAGGCTTGGTGTGTTGGAGGAGGAGCAGGGGATCAGCGAGGCTGGAGCTGCATATTTGAGGAGACAGTAGTAGGAAATGAGAAAGGAGAGCTAGCCAGGCAGGATCTTACAGGTCACCATATGGGCTTTGGACAGGAAGAGATCATGACAGTATTTGACTTAAGAGATGCATACTCAGGGGATATTTGGAGAAAAGATTACAGGATGCAAGAATGGATGTAAGGAAACAGTGAGAAAGCCACTGCAGTGGTCCCTGCAAGAGAGGATGATGCTGTACATCTATCTCATTGCACTCAAACATGCTGTTACTTTTCCATTTATCTTGACCCCATGTTTCCCACCAGTTCCTGCCTTATTTCTCTGCTCCTCTTTGCAGCAAATCTCCTCCAAAAAGCAGTCTATATTCACTGCCTCCAATTTCTCTGCTCTCATTTCCTCTTAAACCCTTAACATTCATGGATTTGTGATATCTCTCTTCCAAAATGACTCCTGTCAAGATCAGTAATGACATCCACATTGCTAAATTTGGTGATCGAGTCTTGGTCCTTATCCTACTCATCAACAATGAGAGTCATTAGTTACTTTTAGGTGCCACTGTACAGGTTGTAACTGCCCAAGGGAACCTAAAAGAAGGGATCAGCGGCAAGGTGTGGGGGAATGTGATCCACATTTCAGTTGCTGACTTGCTGGTTAGAGGCAACACATTCCCAAGAAAGGGTGACTTTTCTACTTTATACAAGGCACTATTTTGACTAATAGCAGTGATCCTGTTAACAGCAGTTGACATAGTTAACCAGACTTTCCTCTTTAATATATCTTCTTTATCTGGCTTCCAGGACCCCATTCATTTGCTTTTCCTCCCGACTCAGTCATGGCTCCTCTCAGTCTTTTTTGCTGATTCCTCATCGTCTGTTGGTGGGCATGTAGGTGTAGGAATGCCTTGGTGCTTTCTACACTCCTCTGTTACCTACTCATTTATAATTACGTGATATCATCCAGTCCCTTGACTTTAATGCTACCTATTTATTCATAACTCCAAACCTTATGTCTCTAGTCAAGACTCATATTTCTAGGACTCTCCTAAAACTCCAAGCTCTCTTAAATCCAATTGCATCCTCAATATCTCTACTTGGATGTTTAATAGACGTCTCAAAATTAATGTGACCCAGACTGAATCCCAATCTCTTCCTCCTGAAATCTGCTCCTCCCACAGTCTTCTGGAGTTGACCTTTCACTCTTGTCTTTCTCTCACACACCACATCCATCCAACAGTATATATCAATGGATATATTAAAATCTACAATATATGCACCTACTATGTACCCACAAAAAATAAAAATTTAAATTTAAAAAATCTATGGATACCATCAAAATCATTGGGTACCTTCAAAATCTATCTAGAATTGAGTTTCTTACTACCTCCATTATCCTTTCCTGGTGGGAGCCATTCTGACTATTGTTTGCTTCACTGCAGTGGCCTCCCAACTGACCTCTTCTCTATGCTCCCACCTTTGCCCCTTACCTTCTATTTTTGACATAGAATTCAGGCAGATCTTGCAAAAATAGAAGTCAGATCATATCACTCCTCTGCTCAGAACACTCCAGGGACTCCCAATTTCCCTTAGAGGAAAAGGCAAAGCTCTTTACAAGGTCTTCTAAGTTCCCATTTGACCTTCCCTCCTACCTTATGTGACCTTGTCCTATTTTTCTCATTCTACTTCACATGCTCTGGCCAGCTTGCTATTCCTTGAACATGCCAATTACAGTCTGATTTGAGGGTCTTTGCCATAGCTGTTTCCTCTGCCAGAGACACTTTCTTCAAAATATCTGTATGGCTAAATCCTTCTTCTCCTTCAAGATTTTATTCAAATCTCACCTTTTAAAATTACTGCCCTGTCCTCCTACTTTCCCGTTTCTCTTCTCTTTGTTCAGCTTTATTTTCTTCCATGGTGCTTATCATCTTCAAACATTTATATATTATGCTTAAAATTTTGTGATCTGCCTCCCACTGCTACAAATGAAATCCTATGAAAGCAAAAATGTTTTCTGGTCCCCAATGGAGCCCAAGTGCCTAGAATAGATTCTGGCACATGGTTTAAGTGTTCAAAAAGTATGTACTGAATGAATGAAATAATAAGAATATGCTATTGGATGCTGTCTAATTTTTACTCTCAGTGTGTCTACAAATGAGTAGCTATGTCAAATTCTCATATAAAAATAGTTAATGACTTGGAAAGCAATTTACAATCTAGTGCTAAAAGTTTTACAATCAGGTTTCAGACAACTAGGTACAATATGGTTCACTTTTATTTTTAAAATGTATATATTGGCATTTAAAAAAGAATGGAAGGAAATATTTATTCAACAAATATTTCTCATGCACCAGGCACCCTGTGCAAGTTAACTCTCTCTAGTGTGAGATTATACATTACTTTTATTTCTTCTCTTCGATTATTTGTCTTTTCATATTTCTACACTAATTTTCTATTAATTTTATAATAAAAAAGTTAGAGTGCTTTTATTTGCTTATGTGCTTTTGAGTGGTCTATCTTTGGGAAGCACATTTTCAGGATATATGAATGGCCCTACCTACATACTAGTTTACCACAGTATTAGAAGCAGCAGCTACAAATGGAGTTATTCATCCCAAATCTCATTGCCCACTCAAGTAAATGCAGGGAGAGCTATGACATCAGAAATCAACACTCCTCCAGCAGCTAACAAGATATTCTAGGCAATTTATAAACTATGAGGATAAGAGGAGACATTTTTTTCATTGCCCACCCACCCCTGGTCTCTCAGCAGTTTAATTGCTTGTTAGAAAGACACTTAGCAAATCCTTGAGCATGAGAAAGACAACACACAGTAAATTTCAGTATAATTTTCTTGTGTTCATTAAATCACTGCCAACTTGAACATGATTTCCTCTGTACTGAGGTTCACTTATCATTTCTAAGAACAGTAAATTTTATGTACAGGTTTGAAGAATGAACTTAACCTAGAGTTTATTCCCTGGAGGTATTTCTATAACATGCTATTTGAAGATTCCTCTGTTTCAATTTTTTAAAACCTCCATCTGCAGATGCAGTCCTAGGCTGTGAAATTCTCAGGATTAGAGTGGGACAGATGTTTCCCGGTGCTGATTTTTAAATTTTTTTCTCATTGCCACTTTGTGCTTTGTTATATCAGTCAGATAATGAAATGCTTAATTAGCTCTTTCCTTTTGCCACAGGATCATTTTATAAAATGGTAAATTAAGAGTCTTCAAAATGAGAAATCTCCACTTAGCACTCAGGTATCTAAGTTCAGGTGTGCCTCCTAACCATCTTTGTCTAATTGAAATACCCAAGCAGGGTTGCTCATGGTTAGACATCAGACATCAGGCTTCTATATAGACATTGGTTGCTGGGTAGGGTATCCACACTAGCTCACACTAGGCTACTTAGAAGCTTTGCCTCTCAGATTATGTTGACCGAGAAAGTCTTCACCCATCTGACTATCTGTGTGGAGCAATCCAGTGGAAGAATCAATAGCCCTTTCCCTAAGGGTTCTTCTGCCCCGACTGCAATTCACATTGTCTGGTGTCCCTCAATTTCTCTAATCTTAAAAACAGAGAAGTTATTTTCCTTCTCTCTACTCCATCCGCCTTGTCACTCCATATGCCAGCCTTTTCAGTTTGCTCATTATACAGGTGATATGCTCAGCCAGATGCTTGTCCATGTTTCCTTTCCTGTTTAGCCTCTTTTCCCTGGGAATGAACAAAGGTATTTTCTGAATAGGAAATTATTTTCTCTGCAGTCAAACTGGAATTTCCAGTGTGAGCTTCTCCCACCACCCTCCTTGAATGGCAGATATTTGCTCAGGGAAAAGCTACCAGGCAAATCAGCTGACATATCGCCTGAGGTGACCAGTCAAAAAATAAACATTCTCAGGATGTTGCTATAACTACTATTTTTGGCAAGTAGAGACATTCTCTCTGCTAGTAAGTATGGCAGTTTGGTTGGGTTAGGAAGCTCCACAGGAAACAAGAGCTCAACGCTGATCACTGTTAAGCAGACAGGGATGACGGTACATGCAGTGATCAGTTGATTACATTAATGCATCAGCACATTCGTTTAATGTAGTCAAGGTCAAGGAGGTCTTTGTCTCAGTGGTGCTAGACAGGAAACTCAAAATATTATGTATGCCGGCAACAAGTGCCATGATTGATTTTTGTTATGGAATTAATCTATCAAGAGTTGCAGTTTCAGGCTTGCTGCCATGAATTATATCTCCAGTTCAGGTAGAAGACACAGTGCCAGAGCAGAGGGCTAAGCCGTCTGTGGCTATTTGCCTTAGTCAGAACTTTGTGAAGTGCTGCTGCTGCTGTTTATAGGGAGGTAGGTGTGAGGGCTGGAGCTAAGCATTATTCCATTAAATTGTAATTTACAAAGACACCCACCCCTGTAGTGACAGCCAGGCCAATGTGGATGGAATTGTGGGGTTGAGTTTCTTAATTTGTGGGTCCTAGCTTCAGAGATTCTGATTTAATACACCTGGGGGTGGAGATCAGGGACAAACATCACGAGTAGTCGGTGGCCTCACTTGGAAACAGGTGTAAGATGTTAGGACTTCACCACAGTTGATGACGAATTATTAGAGAAAGAATTTATGTGTCATACTGTAGACTTGTGGGGAGTACTTGAGGGGTGTTAGGCAGGGGCGAATTGGCATTATAGAAGAAACGCTCAGGCAGGAGTACACAAATGGATTGGAGACTAAGGAGACTAAGACGGGAGAATAGTGAGGAAGCTGTTTGCATTACGTCCCTGATGGAGACACCCATCAGACTGCCATCCTCACCCCTTAGGAAGCTCAGTATTCACAATCAAGGGACATGTTTACCATGGCCACAACAATTGTCCTTCATTATGTCCCCATCATACCACAGAGTCTTTTAATAGACTTCTCTTCTAAAATAGACTTAACTTTGACTCGCATCCTTCTCTCTTTTCTATCTCTACCTCTGCTGCTCATATATGCCCAAGTGCTGGTTTTGTGGGGAGCTGTTTTCTTTTGGAAGTCATAGAATAATTGTATGAATAATTGTTCAAACATTCTATTCATTACTATTCAGGAAAGGATGGTCGAAGATTTTTTCTTTTTAGAAAAATAATGATTTGTTGTTGTCACTTTGTTTTTGTTTTTCAAAAATGCTTAAGCTGGTGCTCAACTGGCAATTTTAATCTTTTAGTGGCAGAGCATATAGAAACATAGGATTATAGGATCTCAGAGGAGGAAGATCCTGTATGGGTCATCCAACCAATTCATGCAAAGCACAAATTCTTTCCACAACAACACCTCCAATAAATACTACCACTAATAAAGTCTAAAACTTACACAGCACTAATGCATTTTACATTTGTTAATTATAGGCATTGCTTTTATCTCCGTTTTTACAAGTAGGGAAACTGAGGCACAAAAAGACACAGCTTGAAAGGGGTAGAGCTGGGATTTCAACCCAGGCAGTCTGTTTCTAGAATGTGTGTGTGCTCTTAACCATTATGCTATACTACCTTCAGTGCAAGTTTCACTTGATTACTTCCAGGCATGGGTGTTAATTAGCTCCAGAAATGGCCCACATCATTCTTGCCAGTTCTGGCAATTTAGACATGTCTCCCAGTGACCTAAAATCTTCTCTATTTCTCCCCTATGAGTCTTCTGTAGTAAAAGTTTAATCTGTCTGTTGCCAAAATTCTTTTTCTGGGAACACAAATTTGTCTTCCAATCCTTAATTCTCACGTCTTTTCCTCCACAAAGTTTGTGTGTGACAGTTTAAAGCCAATGTATTTTTTTCTTTCACATGAAGTTCCGTAAAGTTCACCCTCACTGAAGTTCACCCTCTCTAGGTGTGTGTGTAATTACTATGGCACTTGCATGCTTAGTGATGTAAGTTTCTTCAAACCATGGGTAGAATTTTATATATTTTCTTATTAAATTCCTTTTAAGACAGAGTCTATTTGCTGCAATCTATTGAGATCTCTTGGGATATATATATACCGGTATCTCAAACATTGTCCACTAGTTCTGGTTTCATGCTATTCAAAAACTTAGTGAAAATGAAGAAATTGAGGCTCAGAGAGGGTGAGTTGCCCGAGGTCTTAGTAAGAAGAATTCGCACCCAATTCTCTCTGATTTTGAAATGCACGCTAATCCCACTGCTTGCTCTTGCTGCCACATTTGCTCTTCACAGCCTCTGTTCAGGGCTTGCCTCAAGCTCTAGCCCTGGCCCCCAACAAATGTGAAAGGGGCATGGTTCAGGCAGATCGCCTCGTCTCAGCAGCCACCTCACTCTCCATTCCTCATTTTTATTTGACTTGAATTGGGAGAAAACGTGTTGTCCTGATATATGGCCTAATCATAGTGTAGCTTTTGGCTTGATACTGACTCTTTTTAGCCATCTCGTCTGTATTATCTGTGATTATGTTTTCTGTTTTAAAAAAACTTTATTAGTCATAATGAAATTAATTAATGGATGTGCTAACGTTCAGAAAAATATATTCCAAAGACCACTGTGAATTAGTAAGAGGGTTTTTAAATCTGTGTTCTTGGGCTAGGGGATAATACAGAGTCAACTGCCAGCATTATTTTCTCAAAGCAGAGGAGAGTGATGCTTAGGAAGTTACCTGCAAGTTGTATAAACTAGAGAGAAATATGTAACTGTCAAGCAGCTTGACAGCTTGGACTAAGTGGAAAGGGTGTAGTGACAGTGGAGACCACCTCAAAGATCACTTTGAATCCTAAAAATAAGGGAAGTAAAAAATAGAAATAGAATTCTCTCTTCAGAATCTTGAGATAATTTCCAGTCTTCTCCTACTTTACTCTCCTTTTGCCCTCACTGCAACACATCTGTGGACATATGGCATTCTTGACAATCATTTAGAAGTACTTGTCCCCATTTTCATTTTAAATCATTTTCTTCACATCCTTTCTCTCTAATCAAATTAAGATATGATTAGGAGCTAACTATTATCTCAAAACTATGCTAGTTACTCTGAAAGATTCATATAATGATAACTACAAGGTCCTTTATAGAATTTGAAATCTGTTGGTAAGACAGAATATACAGACAGCAAATAGCCCAACTGCTCATATTCAATATATCACTCAGGGCTAAACCCGTCATGCTAGATACACATTCTATGAGAATTGGGGAATTTATTCATTTTACCCGAAGGCATTTAGTGAATGCCTGCATGTGTGGGGTTCTGGGGCAGGCCTAAGGAAACAAAGATGACTCAGGTATTCTTTTTTGACCTCAGGGGCTCATATGCTTCTGGGAGAGACAGAAACACAGACAGATGATCAGAAATCTCCATGAGCTGGTCTTTGTGTTAGGTCTGGGAAGAGAAGTAGGATTTTACTGTATGTGGAACAGAAGGGAGCTGGTAATATGACACATTTTAGTTCAGCAGGACAAGAGAAACTCAGGAGGGTAGTAAGGCACACCACACGGGTAAGGAAGGACTTTTTATTTAGAGAAAGACTGTAGAGGAATGAGGAAGTAAGGAACACCATCTGGGTAAGGAAGGACTTTTTATTTGGAAAAGGATTATAGAGGAATGAGGAAGCCAACCTGGTTGGTAGGACCACCCATGGGTAAGGCAGTTAGGGTTGGTTACTAGGGCCGTGTGTTTTGGAAGGAGTGCAGCAAAATGCTGTGCCTTACAAAAGCAACACCTAAAGTTCATTTTAAAAAATGAATTGTCTTTTGCATACATATGCATTGTTTTATGATAGTCTTTAATATGCATACCTGTCTTAATAGAGTCCCCCCATATTCTATATTTCATCCCTGACATTCTGTAGGGCCTAGAGTAAGACATACAAAGTAGTTTAAGTGTTTATAGTTTATAAATCAATCTAACAAAATGTCAAATGAAAACTATTTTATATTTCTACCTTGATAAATATACCTTCATAACAACCATATATCAGCCCGTTCTCACACTGCTATAAAAAAATACCCAAGACTAGGTAATTTATTTTAAAAAGAATTTTAATTGGCTCATGGTCCTGCAGGCCGTACAGGAAGCATAATGGCTTCAGCTTCTGGGGAGGCCTTAGGAATCTCCCAATTATGGTGAAGGCCAAAGGGGGAGTGAGATGTCTCACATAGTGGGAGCAGGAGCAAGAGACAGCAAGTGGGGAAGGTGCTACACAATTTTAAACAACCAGATCTCATGAGAACTCACTCACTATCAGAAGAACAACACCAAAGGGATGGTGCTAAAACAGTCATGAGAAACCCACCCTCATGATCCAACCGCCTCCCACGAGGCTCCACCTCTAACATTGCGGACTACAATTCGACATGAGATTTGGTGGGAATACAGATCCAAACCGTATCACTCCATTCCTGAACTCCCAAATCTCATATGGCTCTCACATTGCAAAATACAATAATCCGTTCTCAACAGTCCCCCAAAGTCTTAACTCATTCCAATATTGACTCGAAAGTCCAAAATCCAAGGTCTCATCTGAGACATGGCTAGTTCCTTCTGCCTATAAGCCCATAAAATAAAAAACAAGTTAGTTACTTCCAAGATACAATGGGAGTATAAGCGTTGGGTAAATACTCCCATCCCCAAAGGAAAAAATCAGCCTAAAAAAGGGCTACAGGCCCCACACAAGTTCAAAACCCAGCAGTGCAGTTTTTAAATCTTAAAGCTCCAGAATAATTATCCTTTGACTCCATGTCCCACATCTAGGGGATATTGAGGCAAGGGGTGTGTTCCCAAGGTCTTGGGCAGCTCTGCCACTGTGGCTCTGCAAGGTTCAGCCCTTGTAGCTGCTTTCAAGGGCTGTCATTGAGTTCCTGTGGCTTTTCCAGGTACAGGCTGCATGCTGCCATTGCATCTACCACTCTGGGAGCTGAAGGATGGTGGCCCTCTTCTCATAGCTCCACAAGGCAGTGCCCTAGTGGATACTCTGTGTGGGAGCTCCAACACCACATTTACTCTCTGCACTGCCCTAGCAGAGGTTCTTCATGATGGCTCTGTCCCTGCTGCAGGCTTCTGCCTGGATATGTAGGCTTTTCCATACATCCTCTGAAATCTAGGCAGAGGATCCCAAGCCTCAACTCTTTCACTCTGTGCAATCACAGGCTTAGCACCACGTAGAAGCTGCCAATGTTTATGGCTTGCAACTTCTGAGGCAGCAGCCCAAGCTGTACCTAGGCCCCTTTGAGCCATGGCTGGAACAGGAGTGACTGGGATGCAGGGAGCAATGTTCTGAGGCTGCACCAGGAAGCAGGGCCCTGGGCCTGGCACAGACGGCCATTCTGTCCTCTTGGCCGCTGGGCCTCTTATGGGAGGGGGGCTACTATGAAATGCCTTTGAGGTATTTTCCCCATTGCCTTGGTGATTAGCACTTGGTACCTTTTTACTTATGCAAATTTCTGCAGTCTGCTTGAATTCTTCTCCTGAAAACGGGCTTTTCTTTTCTACCACATGACCAGGCTGCAAATTTTCCAAACTTTCACACTCTGCTTCCCCTTGTCATGTAAGTTCCAATTTTAGGTTATTTCTTTGCTCACCCATATGAGCAAAGGCTGTTAGAAGCAGCCAGGCTAAATCTTGAATACTTTGCTGCTTAGAAATTTCTTCTGCCAGATACCCTAAATTATCACTCTCAAGTTCAAAGTTCCATAGGTCCCTAGGGTAGGGATACAATGCAGTCAAGTTCTTTGCTAAGGCATAACAAAAGTGACCTTTACTCCAGTTCCAATAAGTTCATCATTTCCATCTGAGATCTTGTCAGTCTGGCCTTAGTTGTCCATGTCACTACCAGCATTTTGGTCATGAACATTCAACCAGTCTCTTAAAGTTCCAAACTTTCCCTCATCTTCCTGTTTTCTTCTGAGCCCTCCACACTCTTCCAACTTCTGCCCATTACCCAGTTCCAAAGTTGATTCCACATTTTCAGGTACCTTTCTAGCAATACACCACTCTTTGGTACCAATTTTCTGTATTAGTTTGTTATCATATTGTTATGAAGAAATACCTGAGACTGGGTAATTTATAAAGAAAAGAGGTTTAATTGGCTCATGGTTCCACATGCTGTACAGGAAGCATGATGCTGACATCTACTCAGCTTCTGGGGAGGCCTCAGGAAACTTCCAATCATGGCAGAAGGCAAAGGGGAAGAGAAGCATCTCACGTGGTGGGAGCAGGAGCAAGGGGTGGGAAGAGGTGCTATCTACTTTTAAACAACCAGATCTCACAAGAACTCACTATCAAGAGAACAGCACCAAGAGGATTGTGTTAAACCATTCAGGAGAAGACCACCCCACATGATCTAATCACCCCTCACCAGCCCTTACTCCCAACACTGGGCATTACAATTCAACATGAGATTTGATTGGGACACAGATTCAAACCACATCAATGTGGAGTATCAGTTTTGAATTTAAAAGCTCTTAGAATCATCCAAATTCCATGCTATCATATGGTGGTTTAGGGAAATATTATTGATAACCCACTGCCCACTCTTCCCACCCTGATTTCATCACACATTATAGGATGTTCAAATATATCTGTATACTCCTGTTCACTTACCACGTTCCATCACATCCCTCACTCCCACAAATAGTCACTCCTTGGCCATACCTGGGGCCTATAGGGATGGTCATTTGAGGTATGGTATACCCTTGGGAAGATAGATTCAAAAGAAAGATGTGCACAAGCCCTTGTAACAGGCTTTCAACCATGGGTCCTAGGTACCCAGATGTGACCTAGAAGTTGGAGGTTGGGGGGTGTTGAAGGTTCCTGGTGGGCCTGTTCCTTTGTTCCCAGCATGCCTACCCCAGTAAGGAGGGGTGTAGACAGAGAAGTGTTATATGAGGTGCCCTAAAGTATAGAATGCAGGGCAGATGCATCTCTTATCCATGTCTAAGGGCAATACTTCCTCCAGCATCCTTGTACCGGTCACATTATCTTGAGACCTTTACCCTTCTAAGGGAAGCCCTGACTGTTAGAACTAAGGACTGTTTATGCTGATGTTCCCAAAGCTTCCAATAAGATGGCTCCCTCACTCAACTGTTACATTTTTAATCTCCCCCTAAAGGCCTGTCTCTTGTAGCCATCTTCCTCCAAGACATATCCAAGAGCCAGTTTACGCATGTGTGACAAGCAAGAGTGAGTTGGGTAATTTACCTTTCTTACAGGTTAAACATTATGAATTGTTAAACATCAAACATTAAACTATTTTCAAATTTCTTTAGGTTATATTTTACCATTGCTTCTCCACCAGTGTGAAAAATAATAACTTCTTTTGTCACTGAGGCTAGAAAAGGAATAAAATAATAGAATGTGGGCAAAGAAAAATAAAAACTCTGCTTCTTCTGGCTGCAAGGGAATGTTGGGCAGGAGTCCATCAGAGCATGCAAGAGGTAGTGGTGAGATCATTATGCTGTGAGCTCCATCCTGGGGAGAAGGAAAGTATTTGAATTATCAACCAGAACACTTTGACGGTACAAGGACTCTTACCCCACTCTCTTTATGGACTTCTGGAGAAGGCTACCTCACTGCCTTTTGCAAACCACAACAGGCACAGCTACCTCAAAGCAGAGGTGAATGTGTAGCAAGGTTAGCAGAGACAGACAGCCTGAGTACATTTATTAGACTTACCCTCCCCTTAGCTCTTTGATGGCAAAGCTAGGGCCCCAGCACCTTGAATTCTGGTAGATTCAGACTACTGGTAAGTAGTCTGGTACCACTGATATATAGACTTCTGCTGCCATCAATTAATATGCATGGCTACAAGGACCATTGGGTTTGTTCTATTTGTCATCTTGGTCATTCAGCAACATTTGACGCAGTCAATCACTTCCTGTTTCTTGAAACCCTTTCTTCACTTGACTTCCAGGATATCACTCTCTCTGGGTTTATCTCCTACTTTGCTAGCTTCTTTGAGTCTTTTTTTTGTCTGTTCCTTCCTATCTTCCCAACCTACAAACACTGTTGTGCCCATGGCTCACTCCTCAGGCTTCTTTCTTATTCTCGCTCTGTGTTATCTAATCTCTTGGCCTGAAAGATCATTAAATGCAATGATTCCCAGGTTTGCTTTTCAACATCGGACCTCTTCTCTGAATGTCAGAATCATATATTTATCTGCTCACTCAAGAGTTTATCTGAAAGTCTGTTATTAATGTAAGATTGAATATTGGCAATCCACTAACATAATTGGGTACTCGAACATAAGGTTTTCAATGATCGATAGAATGAGCAGTCAAAATTGAGTAAGGATAGATGAAACAGCCCAATGAACAATTTATGAATACCAGGAATATTGTACCCCCAAACTTCAAAGCACACATTCTTTTATGAAACACATGGAATATTTAGGAAAATTAATGTTGTGCTAGGCCATTATGATAATTTCAATAAATTTCAAAGAATTAATACCAAGTGCAACTTATTTTTTGACCATGATGCATATAGTTAGCAATGAATTTAAAAAATATCTAGAAAACTCTAAATATTTGCAAATTAAAATCACACTTTAGAACAACTCTGGCCAAAAAGTCACAATAGAAATAGGACGTATTTACAACTGAACAATCATTGAAACAGTATTTATCAAAACTTATGGTATATAGTCAATGCATTACAGCTGAAAATTAATGAATTAAGTATTCAACCTCTTTAGTTAGAAATAGAACCTAAATAAATCTTTAAAAGCAGAAGAAAGGAAATAATAGGAATAAGAGTAGAAATGACGAGCTACTATAAAGTGTATGAACAAATCAAATATAGTCTCTTTAAAAATGATATGTTTCTTCCAAATAGGCAAAATTCTGGAACAAAAAAATCAGGGAAGAAAAGTCATAAATGAACAATTTTTAAGAAGGCAAAGTGTGGAATACCTACACATGGAGGACAGATTAAGAATATTATGATCAGTTTCATATCAAATAAACCCTAAAAACTGAGATGAGATGGGCAAATTCCTACACAATTATAACGTTCCAAAATTTACTCACAAATAAGTAAGAAAATTGAATAGCCCGTAGCCATTAATAAAATCAAATCAGAAAAAAAAATGCTGATTTTACTGGCTTTACTATGAAATATTCAAAAGCCACGTTATTCTAATCTTAAACTATTCCTAAAATAGCAAAAAAAGAGTAGACTCACTTTTTTATTTATTGAGGCTGGCATAGCTTGTATACCAAAATCTGACAGTGGTAGTACAAAAAGGAAAAGTTAGAGTCAAATATGTCTTATGAACATAAGCGTAGAAATGTTAAATTATTAACCAGCCCATTCCAGACATGGTTAGATAATGTTTTCATGACCAATTTGCATTTATCTCAAATATTCAAAATTAGATTAACACTAGCAAATTAACAAATGTAATTCACTGCATTAACAGATGAAAGAGAAAAATGATTTGGTCACCTTAATGACTTTTGAGAAAGCATTGATTTTCAACAAAGCAAGAAACAAAATTGTCATTATTTGCCAATTATATAATTATATACATAGACAACCCAAAAGATTCTACTGTTATTAAATGTGCATACTATTTCTACACATATGCAAAAATTACCTAGAAAATATCATTTTAAATATCTATTTGTAATGTCAAGAAATATATGAACTATCTAGTAATAAACTTAAGAAAACATATAAAAGACTTTTAAGGACAAAATTTTAAACTTTTATTGAAAAGTCTTAAAATATACAAATAAGTGAACTGTACCATTTTCATTGATAGAATAACTCAATATCATAAAATTGCCTGTTTTTGATAAAGGGAAATTTGAGAAATTTGCCCTATAAGATATAAAAAAGTTATATAAAGCTATAGCAATTAACAACTTTTTATTGGCTCAGGAACAGATAAATAAACCAATAGAACAGCAAGACAGTCTAGAAATAAATCCATTTTATACAGAAACCTGACATATGAGAAAACTGACATTGCAGATTAGTGAGGCAATGACAGATTAGTTAATAAAAGGCACTGGGACAATTGGTTCTTCATGGAACGAAAAATGAAATTGGACCCTTACTTCATGCCCCACACAAAAATCGATTCCAGATAGTTTGAAAGCATGTGAAAAGAAAATTTAAAAACTTTAAAAACAGAAGATAGGAAAATTCCTTTATGACCTTGGGATAGTAAGAATTTCTTAAATAAGATATAGAAATTCAGTATGTGAACTAAAAATAATCAATTTGACTACATGGAATTTTTTTAAACTTATGTTTACCAAAATACACAATCAAGAGAGTAAAATTAGACTCTAGAAGCTGGCAAAAAAAACCATACTTGCTACATATAAATAAAACAATAAATTTAGTTCATTTGGAACAGTAGAAAAACATGTTGGTAATTATGGAAACAATGAGAACTCTTATAAACAGTTAAAACTGGCATTACATAGTGAATTTGAACATGCCTATTATTTATTACCCAGTATTTCCTCTCCTCTTAGATATATCCAAAGGAAATTTTGTACATGTGTATGAGGAGGCATATACAAGAATATTTATATAATAAAACCTAGAAATAGTCCACTCTTCATTTACAGTAGAAAGGATAAATTGTGATGTATTCAAAATATGGAATAATACATAGCTATAAAAATGAACGAACAATAGAAATATACATTAACAGGAATGGTTATCAAAGAAAAATTTTGAATTAAAAAGGAAGTCATTGAGATAGTATATAATTACATATATAAAAATGCAAATAAATAAGAAAATAAAACATATATTTTCAGGGATGTATATACATATAGTAAAATATAAAGTAAGTGAAGGAAATGATTATCATAAAATTCAAGATGGTGGCTACCTCAGGAAGGTGAGAAGAGTAGGTAGCACAATGGACAGGGCAACACAGCCGGGCTTCTGTTATACAAGTCATGTTCTATTTCTAAACCTGAGTGACAGGTATATTTTTAAACTGTAGATATATATTTGGATTTATGTTTCATCATAAAAGAAAAAAACGTATATGAATGTCTTAGAAAATCTTGATCAAGATAAGTCATTTTATTTCTGCACTCTTATATTCATTGCAACATTATCCACACTAGCCAAGATGTGGAATCAGAGTGTCCATTGGCAGATAAATGCATAAAGAAAATGTGTGTGTATATGTGTGTGTGTGTGTGTGTATTAATGTAATACTACTTAGTCTTAAAAAAGAAGAAAATACTGTCATTTGTAACAACATGGATGAACTTAGAGGACATTATATTAACTGAAATCAGCCAGGCACACAAAGACAAAAACTGCATGAGCTCACATATACTGTATATAGAATCTAACAAAGTTGAACTCAGAAACGGAGAGGAGAATGGTGGTTACCGAGGGCTGAGAGGAGGTGGAAGGTTGGGGAGATACTGGCTAAAGAATACAAAATTTCTGGGTGGTACGGTGGCTCACACCTGTAAACCTAGCACTTTGGGAGGCCGAGGAGGGGGGATCACCTGAGGTCAGGAGTTCGAGACCAGTCTGACCAACATGGAGAAATCCCCGTCTACTAAAAACACAAAAATGGGTGTGGTGGCCCATGCCTGTAATCCCAGCTACTCGGGACGCTGAGGCAGGAGAATAGCTTGAACTTGGGAGGCGGAGGTAGCGGTGAGACAAAATCGCGTCATTGAACTCCAGCCTGGGCAACAAGAGCAAAATTCCATCTCAAAAAATAAAAAATAAAAAATAAAAAATAAAAAATTTCTTTAGCTAGAGAGAATAAGTTTAAGAGAGCTATTGTACAACATGGTGAAAATAATAACATTAATAACGATGTATTATATTCTTGAAAGTCACAAGGAAAATAGATTTTAACTATTCTTATAACAAAAATGATTAAATGTAAGGTAATGTGTATGTGAATCAGCTGCACTTAACCATTTCACGATGTATACATATTTCAAAACATCATGTTGTATATGATAAATTATATATATGTTTTTATTTGTCAATTAAGAAAATAAATTTAAAAGAGGAAAATATCGAAACAAGAAAAACAGGATATAACCAGACAAATTGTTAAAAGCTTATGTGTCATATGTTTACTAGGGCCTTGTAGATAATTGTAAAAAATTGTAGAAACAACATAAACATTCAACATTAGAGATTTGATTAAAAGATAAGCAAATCCATAGAAACAGAAAGCAGAGCATAGATGAGTAGGAGCTGGGGGAAGGGAGAAATGGGAAATGACTGCTAATCAGTGCAGCATTTTTTTGAGGAATGATGAAAATATTTTAAAATTAGATTGTTGTGATAGTTGCACAATTGTGTGAATATATTAAAACCACTGAGTTGTACAAAATGACTATCAAATTGGGTGTGGAAGAGACAATTTTAAAAGATAGAGGGAGTTGGAAATTTGCTTCTTTAAGAAAAGTAAATCGTAAAATTGTAGAAAGCACATAGTTCATGTAGTTTATGCAGGAATGAAAGGTTGTAATTTAACCCAGCAGTCCCCAACCTTTTTGGTATTAAGGAGCTGGTTTCATGGAAGACAATTTTTTCATGGATGGGGGCGGGGGATGGGGAGTTTCGGGATGAAACTCTTCCACCTCACATCATCAGGCATTAGATTCTCATAAAAAGTGCACAACAAAAATCATTCACATGCACAGTTCACAATAGTGTTCTCTCTTTTCTGAGAATCTAATTCCCTGGGCTTATCTGACCGCAGGTTCTCAGGTACTCCCGCCCACCGCTCCCTTACTGTTCTGCCGCCAGGTTCCTAACAGGCCACTGACCATATGGTCGGCGGCCCAGGGGTGAGGGGCCCCTGCTTTAATCAATGCATCCATATACAAATGAAAGTCTTTAAATTTATATTAAAAAGCTAGGCAAAATGATGTGCATGTATATGTTTTAAGTTAAAATCCCTAATATACTTAAAAGTCTGTTTCTATGATTTCCTGCCTCACTAAACTTTTTCAAGTAACCAACCAAATATTAATAATAATGAGCACATTAGATAAGAAGGCTTCTATGGTGTTGCCTCAGTCAGTTAAACAAAAATTTAGTGTCTTTTCTTTTTCTGTTACCCAATGAATGGCAGTTTGTGAAAAAAAAATGTGAATAGCTCGTAGAGAAAATGTCTGTGTATAGTGCGAGTAAAAATTTTAAGTCTGTTAACAAATTTCTTATGATTTTTGTGAATGAATACCTAGCTTTTGAATATCATGTCTATTTAATCGATGTTTACTATTGTGACAGAGACTGTTTCACTTTCCTCAGAATGATAGCTAGAAAACATTTTCCAGTTGCCCTGCAACTGGATATGGCCATATGACTAAATTTCGACCAGTGAAATATGATGCCACAACGTTTAGGCCTATTTAAAAAATACAAAAACAAAAAACACACATACACAAAAACTACCCTAAAATCCTCCTAGGTAAGATCTTCCATGATACACTCTCCATCCAGCTGACTCAAATGGAAATGACCCAAGTGGAACCTGAGAGGCAAGTTGAAGGCAGTGGAGCTCTGAAATGGAAGGAGCCTTAGTCACTGTAACACAAGTTGCAAAAGAACCTACGTGACCAGCTCACCAGTACTGGAGGATGCCATGAGTAATAAATAAACTTCGCTGGCATAAGATATTTTAGAGATGTTGGGGTTTACCTGTAACAGCCACTAGAATTTACCCTAACCAATATCAGTAAAGCAATTTAAGAAAAGGGGAAAATGAGAGAGAGAGAAAGAGATTGAAAGAGAGAATAAGGCTACAATTGGGTGTATTTTCTTCTCCCTAGAGAACAGCTAATCCCACATACACCAAATGGCTGTACAGTGCCAAAGAAGGAAGAGGGCAACTCTGCCTATTTGTTCCCCCAAAATCTTTATAAGCTGTGGTACAGTCTGTGACAAAAGTTGTATTGTAACCAATGGCCCCATCAACCAACAAGTAATAGGATATAAGGCTATTAGAGGCTTGAATTGAATCGGCATGCATTCATTGATTTAACAAATATTTAACGAGCAACTATTACATGTCAAAACTGTAAGATTCTGAGGATATGGTATTGTAAAAGTGCTTTCCAAAGTGGAAATACCCAGAATACAAATATTTCATTAGCATTAGTAATGCCAGAATTATTGATCGTATCGAGTCTAGAATTCATTAATCTAAAAAGCCCGCCACGCTCTTGGGAGAAAAGATGATTTCTTTGTTTTGTTTAGCTACAGGTTGAATTTTGCTTTTCCCCCTTCTCATTAGAAACAGTTCTAATTTTTCTGAAATATGACTGAGAGTGTTCCTACTCATAAAATACTCATGATCCTTACTGTATTTCTTACCCTCAGGCATCAAGGTGGGGTCATGTGGCTAATTCCTGCTAGTGGATATTTAAAGAAAGTCTACAGCTTTTCAAATCTGAGGCAAATAAGAGTGGATGTGCCTTCTCTATACACTCTCTTTCTTCTAGCCAAGAGGCTGGAAGCACTGGGAGTTATACCTGATGTAAATGACGAGCTGATGGGTGCTGACGAGTTGATGGGTGCTGATGAGTTGATGGGTGCAGCACACCAACATGGCACAAGTATACATATGTAACAAACCTGCACGTTATGCACATGTACCCTAGAACTTAAAGTATAATAATAATAAATAAATAAATAAATAAAAAGATTTCTAAGTTGCAAGATGGAAATAGCCTTGTCGCCAAGTCACGGCTTAGATACGAGCCAGGTAGGATTGCTTCAAGACCCACATCAAACTGAGCCATGTGCAAGGAATTGATTCTATTAACCCAAGGAGAATGGATTTTATTTAATGTAGCAGTGTCCTGATAAATATATAAGACTGGGTGATATACTAAGACAAAGGAACAGTAAAAGGTGAACAAGATTTATTAAAATACTAGAAAAAAACTAAGAAAAAAATTACAATCTCAACCCTACTTGTATACTGCTGAAGAAGCCTTTAATTGAAATTGGCAAATCAAAGTGCAAACTCCAGACCCTTTAAACAACTCAGGAGCCTGCTCTTCCTTTCGTTATGGCTGATTACAAAATTGCTGCACATGGAAGCTGAAATAGAGAGGTTTAAATTGTCACATGTAAAGGCCTTATTTATTTACTAGGTCGCTGTGGAAGTTTGATAATTCAGCCCTGAAATAATTGTAAAATTTTTGTGAGTTAATGTGGAATTACTAATGATTTCTTTTTATCACAAGGGAATTGACATAACTGCAAAGAGAATTAACATACTTTATTAATATTGCTAATATAACGATCATTAAATATTATCAACACACCAGCAGTGATATATGTAGTGATCCGTTACAAAGAGAGCCAATGAGAAAAAATAAAGGCCTTGTTCAATTTCTTAGATTTAAAAGGCTATAGCTATTCCCCAGTGTAGGAATTTTTGTATTATATTTGTAAAAGAAATCTGTTCTTTTCTCCAAGTCTGCTAAAGATGAAGGAAGCCACGAGAAGGGTACATTGAATGCAAACAGCTACTTTCCTCACCAAGAACATTGAATGCTAGCGGAGAAAATATTGAAAATATGATGCTGCATGTTAATAAAACAAGTTTCTCTGCTTTGCTTTTTTGTAAAACACCGTTTACCTAGAGCAGCATAGGCTTGAAGAGTTTCTTCTGAACTGTTTCTTCTTACTATTTCTTAAAATTTCTCTGTCAGTAATCAACAAAGCCTCACTACTTATTTGTAAAGAGCCATGTTTATTTTTTTAATTACATGCCTTCTCTAAGAATTATGCTGATATCACTCTATTGATAGCTGCATTTATAAGCCAATTCAAAATCCAAAATATTTGCCTCAGATGTTAGCTACAAGGAGTACATATTTATAAAGATATGTTGCTGTGGCATAATTTTCTCTTTCTTATTAATCACGTTTTTGAGCACCTTGTTTGCTAGACTTTAGTTTTATTTCTGTATTTTGTAATCAACAAAATATACTTCCTAAAGAAAATAGCTTGTGCCATTACTGCGTGGCTAAAAGTTCTAGTGCAAGAAAGCGCAGCTGGTTGGTTCTTTCAACCAACTCCCACTGTGATATGATAAAATATATCTAAACATGTAATCATAATCTCCAGAGGTAGGCTAGGGTTGGCTTCAGACTTTTAAAAATCTCATCATGGCAACCTAGGAAAGGACTGATTTCAGTTGAGAAATTTGCATACATTTCTTAATAAACACAAGCAGTGCTTTTTCAATAGTCCCTAAGACCAAGTTCCTATTACTCTGCACTGACATGCCAAGTGAAAATAAGCTGTTGATGTATTCAGAGAAACAAGAAATCCACAGTTGTATCCTTAAATATTAATTCACTTTAGAAATGTAGATACAGTGTACTTAAACAACAAAACATATACCACTGAGGTTTGCATCATATGGTGTAAACAGCATCATAATGGACAATAATTTAAAAATCACAGAATTGTAAACATTTAGATCTAAAAAACATCTTTCATACCACCATAATTCAATGCCTTTATTTTCAGAGCAAGAAACAGAGCTCAGGAGGATTAAGTGACTTATTTAAGATTGATCACACAGCTAGTTCAAGACAGAGTTGGGAATAAAAACTCAGGTTTTTTGACTAGTCAAACATTTCTATTGTCTAGTGCACAAGGTTGAACAGATGAGTCATGAGTGAAAAGAAGCCAGTACACTACCCAAATGAACCATGAGGACACCTATAGCCAGAGCTATTTGCACGATTTGCTCCGGGTATTTGGAGAGGAACTTGAAAATGCACTACTTTGTCAAAACTGGCTGACTTACATTCAAAATGATGAACATTTATCAAGACTTTACTATGTAAAGTGACAGAATCAGGGAATTTAGGCACTTTATATCTCAGTATCCAATAAAACCCTTTGGGATATTCCCATGGGAACCACGCCATGTCCTCGGCATATTTTAATTTGCATATATTCTTCTGTATAATCAGCTGATAGAGACTAAAAACAAAAGGAGCATTTCAATTTCTGAGGCGGTGATGGAGGAGATGGCAAAGGGATCGCAGGGAAAGAGACCAAATCTCTTCATCGGCACCTAAACTGAATGGCCTGTCCTTTTATGTTTTTTCCTCCTTTCTTTTCCCCTTTTACTTTCCCCTACCTTCCTCCCTCCTTTCTTCCTGCAAGTCTTGTCAGAAAGAGATAGAGGTCTAGGGAGGTCTGGGATATTTCCTTTTTAATTTTTTTTCCTTTTTTCTTGAGGCTTCAGGTATATGAAAATAAAAAGATGACAAATCAGGATACATATATTAAATGTTTTCATTTAACAAACTGAGAATTTTAATACACATACAAAGCAGTATAAGTGTACTATTCATAAGATAATTATCATATTTTAAAAGAATTATTTCACTGCACAATAGACACCATGATGAAACAGTGCACACATCTGAAAGTGTAGAATGGATGCCTTCTTTCTAACCTCTTTCTAAACTCTTTCTAAACTATCTGTGTAATTGGATGGGAGAATCCAGAAATTTAAATTCGACTACTTCTGTGCACATGCTGACCAAGTACCTTTCTCTCCCTTGCTTTTATCTTTGCCTTTCTTCCATTGCAAAACCCCGGGGATGGCAGAATTGTAGGAGTCTCCAGAAGCACAAAATCAGGACCACCCTCAGGCCCTCTATTTGGGTTTCAGTGTCAGCACAGCGTAGGGCTGGGCAGGATAGGGAACATTAGTTGGGCAACTGCAAACTAAAAAGGAGGGTTTGCTCAAGGAAGCATTAACGGCTGTTTCAAGGGAACAAAATCTAAGAGCAAACCAGGTCAGAAAGTAGAAGAGGTCCACAATACTTTATTTTCAAGGCCACACTCAAAGTTCAAGACAAAGCTTGAATGAAGGGTCAAGGAGCGTGAGTAGCAGGAAGGCAAGTCAGATGAGATACCAGGGGCACTGTGAAAACTCCACAAAGGGCCTGGCCTTTCCACTCATTGTTACTGGCCCCTTTATTAGGCCATTCTTACATTGCTATAAAGAAATACCTGAGACTAGGTAATTTATAAAGAAAAGAGGTTTAACTGGCTCATGGTTCTGCAGGCTGTACAGGAAGCATAGCACTGGGCATCTACTTGACTTCTGATGAGGACTCAGGAAACTTACAAACATGACAGAAGGCAAAGGGGCAGCTGGCACATCACATGGCAAAAGCGTGAGAGTTCAGAGGAGGTGCCACACACTTTTAAACGACCAGATCTCACAGCACCTCACTATCATGAAGACAGCCTTAAGCCATGAGGAATCTACCTCCATGACCCAAACACTTCCTACCAGTCCCCAGCTTCAGCATTGGAAATCTCACAAATAAATGTGAGATTTCTGTGGGGACAGGTATCCAAACTATATCAGCCCCACTGGAATAAGGGGTTCTCATTACTTCCTATCATCCTGAACTTGGATAGAGAAAAGGTTGGTTCAGAGGGAAGGCCAGAGTTGGTAGAAAATAAACGAACAAAATTATTATCTAATTTTTCATCTCTTCCCTCCCTCAAGACTAATAATAACATTTATTACTCAGGAGCTGATCACATAAAATCCTCTCTCTTTGGCCACTCACTGGACATTTGTTCTCCATTGTCCCTCTTCCAGAGTAAAATGGGAAGAAAGAGGGTGAAATCTAAACCAGTTAGAATCTGACTTGTTAGGAAGGCTAGGAAACTATTAGCTATAATCATTTTTTAAAATCATATGGATTTAATTTCACCACTATAATTGAGCTTATTAATTCAAGTGTTTGAGAACCGACAGTTGCATACGTTTTTCTGAACAAAGAACTACAGAAGTCAATACTGGCCTCTTCTTACATAAGCCTCAGTCTTGGACTGCAGACTTCCTACTAGATTTCTAGCCCTGAAATGTCATGCAAAACCAGTAAGTATGTGCATTTTTCTCATTTTTTCTAGGATGGATGCCTGCAGATTACACTACATCCTTAGAACAGGTTTGTGACCCCAAAACTATAAAAAACATCTTGCTTTATAGCCTCATCTATACTCTCTGCCCTAAACAACTTCCTTCCAGGTAAAAAAAAAGATAACTTACATTGCTTTTCATACATGTGTCATACATCAAAATGGTCCTAGACCAGACAAAAAGTACCATTAAAAATAGTGCCAGGCCAGGGGTGGTGACTCACACCTGTAATCCCAGCATTCTGGGAGGCCAAGGTGGGTGGATCACGAGGTCAGGAGTTCAAGACCAACCTGGCCAAGATGGTGAAACCCCGTCTCTACTAAAAATACAAAAATTTAGCCAGGCATGGTGGTGGGTGCCTGTAATCCCAGCTACTCGGGAGGCTGAGGCAGAGAATTGCTTGAACCCGGGAGGTGGAGGCTGCAATGAGTCAACATTGCACTGCTGCACTCCAGCCTGGGTGACAGAGCGAGACTCTGTCTCAAAAATAAAAAATAAAAAACAAAAACAAACGAACAAGAAAAGTGCCATCCCACATAAGCTTGATATCCAGTGGGTACTGAGAACAGCTAGCTGAAAGCTCTGGGCAGGTGAGTGGATTGCTGCAAAATGCAGACAGGAGTGGGTAGGGCATCTGTACCCATCTTACCAGGCCTTTCCAGGCAAGCTGAGGTTCAAGTCCTGGTTACCATGCTTTAATCATGTCTTCTAAAACTGTGGGACAGTGATAGAAAAAGGGATCTGAGCTTGAGTTTTGGGTAGACTTTTCCCACAGAAAAGGAGGTACATAATTATTCTCTCATAAACACTGAGTCATCTTTGCTGAGAGACTCAAAATGGAGGAATTTTTCCCTCTATTCTGGATGGCTTGAATATGGTCCTGCCAGAGGCAGAGGGATTGACAAAGGACTTCTCCAAAGATCTCTGAATTTCCAGCATTCTATGTAGTTTATAGCCCTATTTTATAGTCCTCTAACCTAACTTAAAAATGGCCAGAAATGACACCTTGTTGCAAGAATGCATCTTCCCCTCCAAAACCAATCTCCAGGCAGGTGCCGAGGCCTTGAGGAGCTAAGCCATCTCTCCATTCTGTCAAATCCACTTTGGTGGGACAATTTTTCTTACACTTCAACTGTTCTCCAATGCCTGACGCTTTGTCTAGATTATTGTTTTCAGCCAGTCTGGTGTTTGGGTGACTCCCAGGGTTCTGATAACTATATTTGAAAGGATATATCTGAAAATGGAGAGGGCCATACAAATTGTACTTAGAAGTGTATACATTTGAAAATTTAATGGGACATATCCATCACTCCCAGACACCAAAATGATTTCATAGATCACGTAATTGTTCTGAACACCTTTTCTTGACAACCTTCATCTTTGAACCGTAGCTATTTCATTTATCGCAGCTATTTGGATCATTTAAAATTTAGCCCACTTTTCTCCAGGTGATTTATTTAGTGTTTATAAGTCCATCTTGACATCTTCTTTTATTTCTTCCACCAAAAAAATCCTCACCCTCATGGTCTTAGTGGAGACATCATTTACAGCTAGAGAAGCATATCTGAAAATGTATTACCTTTAAATAGTAGGATTCATCATATCTGAGTTCACATGTCTGATAGCCAAAAAGCACCATTTCATTTCAGAAGAAAAATTGCTTCTGTCAGTGTAAACAGAATGCATTACCCCATTTTAATAACCATTCTTAAGTATGCTGCTGTATTACTTTTTCACAGCTGTATTCCAATAAGCCGCAGAGTAATTGCCAGTTCTCCTATCTAATAGGTTCATTATTCTTTTGCCATAATTGCAGCCATTAAATGTTCAATTGTTAAATTTCCACTCCTACGTTTACTTAGTGTTACATTTTATAATGGGGCATGTCATTACAGCACCCCAGTGGCCATGGCTGTTGTTCAAAGTATTTCTAAAAGTCAATGAGATCCCTGTGAAATTTGTCTTCATTTTTCATTTGTTTATCCACCTGCCCTCCCCAAAGTCCCTTCTTCCTATTTTTAGACTTTCTAGAAGTAGGCTCTTAGAAATTGTTACCTTTTACTAGAAGTTTAAGAACCTGACCTAGACTGGAAGACATAAAGCTGAGCCCTCAATATCTCTGAGCAGTGCTTTCTCACTTTAATGTCATGATTCATATATAATAAGGTGATAGAGTGACAATTTCACTAAGGAAATTAACACTTAAGACTTAATGGTTTTTTCAAGAGCTCTGATTTATCTTTTATCTGTTAAATTTGTGGGGCTTTTTCCTCAAATGAAAGATCCATCGGTCAGGGATAATGGAAACGCTAACCCTTGGTCTGCAATGCTTATGATAATAAAGTGAATGCCTTCCTTTTATTGCTTGACATTTCTGGATATGCCATTTCCTCGGGTCTGCACTCACCTATTCATAGACTGATGGAGTGGATTGTGTTATTTTGGGAGGATATATTAATAAAGATGAATAGGGAAATAAGAGATTTTAACTCACTCACTCTACATAGTTGAGTATCTCTTGATTCACTTGAGTTATTTTTTGTCTATTCGCTTGCTTTGGGGTTTCAATATAAAGCTAGAAGTTCTTTTTTAAGACAGCGAGTATTTCTTAAGTACTCAAATATTAGCCAAAAATTTTGATTTAGGTCATATTTCATTTTAAACAGTTTTCTAATCATCTATTCATCAGTTAATCATCACTTTCAAGGTTATTTTATTTCACTTCCATTCATTGCCTTAACTTTTATTTCCTTCTGAAACTGAAAATAACTTTTATAGTCAATGGGTTAGTATTATAATTTTGTCCAACTCATTTCAGCTCTATTTGGGAATCTATTTCAGTTCTTTTTTGGAACCTTCTATACTTTAGAGTAGCATTTTTTTTGTAAGCACAGTAGAAGCTTTTTATTTCATAACATGGTTCATGGTATCAGATGTGGCATAGATCAACTTGCATGCCTTATACTATAAACACTAGACACGGAGCCACGTCCCCTGTTCATTTTCCCTGATGTTAGTGACAATAATAGCTAACATTTGTTGAGTGTTTGCTCTCATCCTGTCTCTGTACCATGTGATTATATGTATTTTCTCATTTAATCTCTATGAGGTAGGTACACTTATTTTTCCCACTTTACGGATGAGGAAACTGAGACTCACAAAGGTTAAGTAACTTGCACAAAGTCATAGCTAATAACTGTTGAGTCCAGAGCCCACACCCTTAATTTCTATTTGACACTGTTATGAAAGAGGTACTTCTATAAACAGTGAAAGAAGCTAAAATATTTATAAGGCAGCAAATATTAAATAACCTAAGAACTCTGCCACTTGCCTGGGCAGACAGAGAGAAAAACAACTTGCCAAAGTTCACAGGGAAAAACTGACACTCAGCAGAGAATTCTTCCACTGTCATTTCCCCTTCACAATATTAGCCTGCCCACAAACTAGACCAACAGAAATCATTATAAAATTGACCTTAGACTTGTTTACAGTTTATTAGTGACATTCCTATAAAGAAAAAACTTGACTTTAAAATATTTAACATGTATATTTTAAATATTCATACACACACACGCATGCACACACACACATACACACATCATCCCAAAAACTCCATCAAAGTTTCCCGCCCCCAAAATTCTACCATCCCCAAAACTATCAGTGTCAGAGTATTTTTGTCTTTCACATTTTGGCAAAATAAATTTTGTGTTAAGACCTTAGATATAATTTGCTGATAGTGAAAACTGAATGACACTTCCTTTTCTCTTCCTTGGCTATATTGGCTTTGCAACATTACTAGGAGTGAATATTTGTTGTCACTAAAGCAGTCAGCTGTGTCACTTGGGACAGGAAGATATATGGAATAGGATAGTGTTATTTTGACAACTACTTTCTTTCAAAGCAATGCAGTAAGTGTATCTTGTTTTGCTCGTTTACTTACAACACAATGGCCAACATGGAAAAAGAAAGAGCACAGCATAGGTAGGGTCGATAAGAAAGCCATATTGTGTGATTAACTAAAAGAGGCACATTACCTGATGAAGTCAAAGGAATCACCCAGGGAGAATGTGACTACAATGGCTGCAGAAATAACTGGAGAAAGAATGAAAAGATAGGCATCCACATGCCTGGAAACCGATTTCTTACCTGTCCAATTAGGCAGGTGGTCTTTTGGTGGTGACATATTTTAGAAAATGGTCAGTGACCACAAAGACAATTAGTAAAAGATTTGTAAATCAAAAAGTGATTATCATTAGAGTTTATTTAGTGCAAGATAAAATTAGCTAATCAAGTCTTGGAAATTTTCTGAAAGAATTGAATATAAAGTAGTTCAAGAGAAAGGCATCTTTTCTGTTCAAATTCTCTTTAGATTTGAGGCATCA
The DNA here is from genome assembly GCF_003255815.1 of Theropithecus gelada. Taxonomy (NCBI): domain Eukaryota; kingdom Metazoa; phylum Chordata; class Mammalia; order Primates; family Cercopithecidae; genus Theropithecus; species Theropithecus gelada. The sequence goes on from NC_037668.1 coordinate 104,698,250, forward strand.
GAGATAACCGACACAATTGAAGAAAATATACACAAGATCCATTGTTCTAATGTGCTTAGTACATCCAAAAGCTTTTATTAGACCTTTAAGAGTTAGCTCTAATAACAAGTATTGTGATAATTTTTTTAAACTACTATTCTAAATTGCAGGGAGTGGACAAAATGCTTATTTCAGATACATATCTATGAAGATTGCAAGTGGTAGAACAGAAAAAGAAATGGAATGTTGATTTTCCCCTATTCTATGGAAACATTGAATGACTTCAACCCTCATGTATCCTTGTTTCCTAAAAGAAAATAAATACACACATATTAAATACAGAGGACTCAAAAAGGTTTAGAAAAGTCTAAACTGAATCTTTCTATTAGGTGGAAAATTTAACATGGATATGATTCCATTCTCCAAGTCCAGTTCTGGAGAGATCCAAAGCCATGAGTTATGGTCCCCAGATGTGCCAAAAGCGAAGTAAGAAACCTCTGAAAAGACAGAGATAGGTGGTTCCCGGTGTGTGTGGTGGAGTGAGATGAAAGTGCTTTTCACCCAGGGTGAGAGAGGAGCCAGGAGGTGAGACAAAGTTTTCTCATAATGCGCTTAACTTCACCTTACATTGCCCCAAGTAAGGGAGAAAATCAGCAGCTCCAACCCAATGAACCGGATGTTCTGTCTATTGCTGGTAAAGAATTGCAATTTTTTTCTATATTGATCTTGTATCCTGCAAACTTGCTGGACTGCCACATATTTAAGCAGCTCTACTGTGTACCTTTTAATACATTTTAACATCTCTGAAATTAAAATGAATCTTCTAATCTAATTTATAATCACTATTTTCTAGGTAGCAATCATCATTGCTAGTGCATGAGTGAACTTGGTCATAGCTATCATTTCAATGGAATGGTGAATATAGTTAGTACTGCATGTGCTGAGTGTAACTGTCAATTAAAATGTCTTTACAATAATTACAATATTATTAAGTTTTGGAAAGAAAAGTTATTTAGCACATCAAAAGGCACAGAAACAGAGTAACAAAGCATAAATTAGATACCAACGGAGTAAATATTAATTATGGGAGGAATAATCGAAAAACATTATTTCCTTACAAAAAAATAACTAAATGCTATATAGAAAGAAAATGTCCTCAAGTAGATGAAAGCTGTGTGATATGTTATTACTGCAATAAGTGGAAAATAATTATCCATTCTATGTCAAGTAATAAAACCAAGGGCCGGAGAACTTCTCTGATCATTGCAAAGACTGGGGAAAATGACAAATCTCTCTGTATAGTGAAAGACACTAATTCACATAGTAGGCAGGACTATTGTCAAGGCAGTTTCAGAATTTAATTGACACTGCTCTTTTTCTTAGTGGTAGAAAATAACGATGAGTCATAACAACTGATAAAAATTATAGACTCAGTGAAAATCTATGGTTTCTAATAATGCTGATTATCATAGTTGAAAATGACAGCTGTGTTTCTTTATAATCCTTTTATTTTCTTTTCCTGCCTTATTGTGCTATCTGGGATCTCCAACAAATACTGAAAGAAGAGAAAATAGAAGCCTATTCCCTTTTGCAAATTTTAAAAGCAAAGCTTTTAATATTTCACTTTAAACAGGAGGTTTGGTTTTTTAAAAATTGTTTAAATACCTTGAGGGGTTAAGAGACCTCCCTGGTTTGCTCAGAGTAATATCATAAAGAGATGTTAAATTTTGTCAAATAATTTTAATGCATCTTTGGATATAATTATGTGAGTTTTTTTCTTTAATCCATTGATGTGAGTCATTACGTTAATTAATTTTTATAATGTTAAATCAATCTTCAATTGTTCAGTTAAACCCAAAGTGACCATGATGTATTTTCCTTATATTTTGCTGCATTCGTTATGTTACTATTTTGCTCAGAGTTTTTGCATCTGTTTTTATAAGCATCCTGTCTTTTTCTTTTCTTGATTAATTCTCTTCAATCCTTAGTATCAACAGTAAGCTAGTCTCTTAAGGTAAATTTGAGAGCAGTCATTTTTCTTCATATATCTTGAATATTTTGTGATTGAAAGTAACATTTCCTTGAATACTGGATGAGGATTGCCTAAAATCATCTCGTTGTTGAATTTGCATTGTGGAAGTAATTTTGGCTGCTAATACAACTTTTTAAACGTCTTTATACTTCAGGTTTCCTATTTATTCCTAAGTCATAGTTGGTGAGTTATATTTTTCTAGAACATTACCTACCTATTACATTTTTATATTATACTGTAACTTGTACTTTTAATAGAACATAACCTATCTCATCTATATTTTGTAATTTATTTTTATGACACTACCACTAAATTAATAATTTTTATTATTTATTTCATGTCTGCAGCTTCTATGTTTATGTCCTTTTTTCCATTCTTAATACAGTTTGTGTCATTTCTTTTTTTTGCTTTTTCACTCTCACTCACAGGTTTGTCAATATACTAGACTTTTCAAAGAACATTTTGTCTTTTGTTATGCTGTATATTACAAATTTTAATTGTATTCATTATTTTCCACTCATATTTAATTTTTATTTTTTTGTTCTTCGACTTTATTTTGCAATTATTTTCTAATTCTGATTTAGATGACTAGCTAATTAACATTTTTAGTTTTCCTACTTCTTAAATGTCAGCATTTTAACTTTAACGCAGTGTATTTCACTCAAAATCGTTTTTGTTGAATGTTACAATATTTGACATGTAGCATTTTCATAATTGTCAATTCAAAATATTTTCTAATTTCCAACGAGATTCATTTTTTGATCCATGGGTTTACTTTAGAAGCGTATTTTTTAAAATTTCCAAATATATAATCTGTTTTGACTATTACATTTCTTATTAAAGTATAATTGACAAATAAAAATGTCTACATTTATGTATACAATATGGTGTTTTGATATATGTATACATTGTGAAATAGTTAAGCAAGCTAATTAATATAGCATCACCTCACCAAATATAACATTCTAAATTTATTGAGTCCTAGGTTTACTTTATTGTGGTCAGAGGATGTGTCTGATTCCAATCTTTAAATATTTGTAGAGATTTGTTTTATGAACCAGAAAATATTCAAATTTTGCTTTGTGTGTGAGAGAATGTAGTCTCTGTAGTTGTTGGATGCAGTGTTCTATATATGTCCATTGGATGAATTTTGTTAATCATATTGCTTAACTCCGGGAAAAACATCAATGAATGTGAGTGTGAGGCAATGGTCATTAATGATGAAACCATACAGCAAGGACTAAGTGGTTTAGAAATTACACACGTGTGACATTTTGTTCACACCTCCATTGGTGTGTCCAGTTTTCATCAGTAATGTTACAGAATTACTGATCATAAACAGAATGATATTAAACTACTTCTAGGCCGGGCGCGGTGGCTCAAGCCTGTAATCCCAGCACTGTGGGAGGCCGAGGCGGGCGGATCACGAGGTCAGGAGATCGAGACCATCCTGGCTAACACGGTGAAACCCCGTCTCTCCTAAAAAAATACAAAAAACTAGCCGGGCGAGGTGGCGGGCGCCTGTAGTCCCAGCTACTCGGGAGGCTGAGGCAGGAGAATGGCGTGAACCCAAGAGGCGGAGCTTGCAGTGAGCTGAGATCCAGCCACTGCACTCCAGCCTGGGTGACAGAGCAAGACTCCGTCTCAAAAAATTAAAAAATAAATAAATTACTTCTAGAATTCTCTCACCAAAGTCAGTCTCCATAGCACACAAGAAGTTTTGGAACAGCCTTACATTGTACTAACACAAGATGTGTTTTTAAATATCAGAAAAGCAGCTAATACATGGTAGTGGAAGAAATAACAACAGAAACTTTAATACCATACAGTGTGGTAAACAATATCAATAAAGCAGGATGTGCCAGCACACAATGAAATAATGTATTTGTTGGAAACTGCTGCAGAAGCACCCAAACTTGTATGCCTTGGGAATGCAAGTATTTCTTACCTGACACCTGCTGAAAATTTTTTTGCATTATTCTATTCCAATCAAGAATCTGAAATTATTGGATATGCAGTGAACGCTGAGATGCAGGTAAAAATTTCCATATAACTTATTTTCTTTTGTAAATCTTGAAAACCAATCATACTGTTGTAGTCTCATTTCTAAATCCAAGGTTTAAGGACAATTTTTATCAGCTTGAAGGCATAGGAATATTAAAACCAAAAAATTAAAAATTTAAAAATATAAGTGAGTACATTAGCCTTTAGTTTACTTTTGAAAACAGTGAGACATAATCTTCAAGCAATATCCAAATCTTCCATTTGTTTCAATGGAATTACATCGTCACCATAAACCAAATTTTCAAGTCCATGAATTGAAGTAAAGTTGTATCTTTATAATAGCCCACTACTGCTAGAAAGAAGAAAAACACACCAATGATTTGTGCCAACATTCTTATCAGAGAATTCCATACTGAAAGGGTGACACTTTACTTCTCCTCTGACCCTGATTCAAGGTATCTATTGCAAAACTGCAATATGGTACTCATAGCATCACTGACAGAACTGAGAGTAGTCAACAGCACTGGAAAATTAGTATGCCATTTCAAATGTTTAAAATTTAATCACCACATATTTTAATCATTAAATTGTGATTTACAAAAGTTCAGATGTTCTTCTTGTATAACAGAATTGATTCTATTATGACAGCATTTATGTTTGGTCTCAATTTGATTGAAATTTGATTTCAAAACCCTGCCAGAGTGTACATTTGGTATACCTTCAGAATATAACCTAGAGAAACTCCTGCACAGTGTACATCCAGAGGCATGTTTCAAATTGCTCATAACAACATTGTTCATAATTCTAAAAACTGGTAACACAAAGGCCAATCAACATGAAATAAAATAAATACATTATTGCATATTTCATATATAATCATATACTACTTATAGGTGAAAATAAACTATAGATATACCCATCAACAAGGATACATCTTAAGAACATATTTAATAATTTTAGGGAATTTAAGGAGTCATGCTGCCAAGTAATCTATATGGTATAATTTTATCCATGTAAATTCAAAACCAGACCAAATTAAACACATATTGTCTGAAGACATACATGCAGTTGGTAAGTATTTCTAAAAAGAGGAAGGAAAGAACAATATACAATCAGGATCCTGGGTACCTCTGCAGGGGAGGCAGTGGAATGGTATAGTTGAGGAGCAAATAAGAAGTTACAATTTATTGGTAATGACCTAGTTCTTTGGTTAGGTGATAAATTCATTAGTTCATCATGTTATTATGAAATGAAATGAAAATAAAGGGCTATGCATAGGCCAATTATGACTGAGTGCCATGAACCAAGAATTATGATTAATACAGTTGTGTACATCTAAAACCAATGAGGAAAAAGCAAACAAAGCAAGGGAATAATTATACCCCCCAAAATCAGGGTAGTGCTTCCTGATCGTGGCAACCACTAACAGGTGAGAGAAGGAGTGGTGATTGAAAGCTTCTAAGGTACTGGCAATACACCAGCTTCCAGTCTAGATGGCCTTTATACAAGGGTGCATGTTATAATTATTGGTTAAACTATGCTTATATATTTCAGGCATTTTTCTGTATGTATATGGGTCCATACTTTTTGAATGGTAAAAGCATACACACACCAACATGCATACAGATACAAGGATACATATGTATTACATATTCAGTTGTATAAATTAAACACATGGTAATAAGTTTTGGTGGCAGTGGACGTGGTGGTAGTCAATGGGAAGGGGGTCAGGAATCAGCAAATCTGTTCTATTCAATAAGCTTGTGACATTGTCAGTTCTGCTTACACTCCATCTCTATAACTGAGGGTGACATGAAGAAAACACTACACTTAATGCTAAGGCTTAGAACAGATCCATTGGACTCACATAACCCCGGTAACCATTTTTGTTATAAGACATAGTTTATATTACACAAACTTACAGTGATTTGCCCTCACTAAACTAAAACAACAAAATCTCCACAGGCATCAGATAGATTTCCACACATGCCCTTTGCCCTATTATTTACCTTTGTTATTAGGTTTGTGCAAAAGTAATTGTGGCTTTTCCCATTTTAATGGCCAAAATCTAACCTAATATTTCCCTTAACCAGTTCTGTTTCCATTGAATTTCATTAAAAATATATTTATAATTTATTAGCCACAATTTTGAAGAAGAAAAGAAAATCACTCACAAGTCCTCCAAATTAACGTAGCTATATTCATCTCTGCCAATTTTCTTTCCACATAGGTTATTTTCAACAGATGCAGTCATAAGGTCATAGCATTTTAATTCCACTGCTTTCTTTTGACATCTTAGTGTAAACATTTTTTTCTTATTTTTTATGGTCTTTATAATTACAATTTTAGTGGCTGAATAATATTTCCTAGACTTAATTTCTGTAATTTACTAAACTATTTCACAACTGTTTCATGCACGTGTTGTTTCTCGGAGAACTTTTTGCAGTTGTTATGAAAAGCTGAAACAATGAATATTGTCTTGCATAGAGATTTTTTGCTTTTGTGAAATTATTTGCTTAGGATATATTCTCAGGGTGAGATTCCTGGGTGAAGGACTTCACCCACCCTCCAGTTCTTGCTTTGTGTTGCCATATCGCTTTCGAGAAGATCATACTACTTCATTGTTGTCACCAGCAATGTACAACATGTTTCAATAGAACCAGCTGGCATTTGTAAGATTAATCATTTCTGCTGTCCTAAATTATTTTTCCCAAGATAGAAATTCTTGACTCTGTTTTTCTCTCTTTTTGAAAAATTAAAAACATCTCAAATCTGGCTTGTCCAAAGTTCCCAAGTTTCTTGAGCAATTAGATTGGTTGATAGCACAACAGTTTGGATTTGGCACAACTGAGACCCTGCAAGCCCCCGTCTCCACCAGGCACTGGTTCTTCTGTGGCAGGAGCTCATGTTGGCTGTAAAGAGCATTTGCTATGAGGAATCAATGTTGCATGGGATTCCTACCTTGCCTAAATGCATCTCAATCATTTCTTTAAAATGTTTTCTAAGATCTTCATTCCCAAGTGGACTTTCTTTAGCAGACATAACATGCTGATTTTTTTCTATAAAAATCTTGGACCTTTGCCTTCTCTCTACACCACCTTTAGCATGTCCTGTTGAAAAACATTTCTTTTCAAAGGAATCCTACTTGCCTACCAGTCTTTCAACATGAGCAGGGCTGTTTGAAGCTAGCACCCTAGCAATCGTCATTTTCTGCCTTTCTCATTTTGAAGCAAAAGAGCCCTGGACATCAGGGCAATGGTGCATTGACTAAGCCTAGGCTTTGGCTTCATTCCACAGGCAGTCTTCTGCACCAGTATTCCGGGGACATTGCCCACAGTTCCCTGGGTCTACTCAAAACACCCCAACATACACAGCTAGTGAAAGCTCACAGAAGGCAAAACTAATACCAGAAATTTGGAGGCAATTTTACCGTGTTTTCTAAGTTTAATTCCTAAATATGTATCTTCTTCTGTTTTCTACTTTATTCTTCCAATTACCTTTTGCATTTTCTCCCCTTCTAGGGTGTACAGTTATACTCTGCAACTCACTCAGAGCCCTTAAAGAAACAGAGCCCTTCACAGGCTCTTTCTAGGGCTCAAGACACATGGCATTGAAAATACTTTGTGCTGCAGCCATAGAAAGGGACACCAAGAAATATCGTTGTTTAACATGTTTAAATGAATGCTTCATTTTAAACAATACTAAAATCTCAAGAGAAGACGGCTTATTTCTTCTCACCTCATATGTTGGATCAAACATTTGTGAGAATGTGCTGCAATAAAATGATGTTGACACTTGCATTTCAGGAAACCATATTCTTACAAAAATCATCTGTCCTGAGTTATTTTCTGCCTTTTTTCTCTTTTCTGCTAAATATTTGGGAAAGGAATAGTCATTCCTTATGCTATATAACAGAAGACATACTAGATTTAAAAATGTACACACAAAGGCATTGCTGTTTTAACGGCTTTTAATCAACAGCTGTGGCCTTCCATAGAATGGTTTCAATTTTGATGGCATTACATAATTTGAGAACATTCGCAAAATGAAAATGGGCATTGTAATGTTCCGTTTGATACATTACGACCCTCTAATATGCTTTTGTGCCTATTTAAAGCTCAAATTAATTTTTATAGGCCATAGCATTTACCAGTTAGTATATGTCATCGTCATATTGGATCTTGGGTTTCTAGCCAATAGATTTTTCTTTCAGACCTAGCTGTAAAGTTGGTATCCAAATTTAGAACATTAGTGTACCTAATTGTGAAATCCTGTAAGTGATAGTAGACAACTCTCTGATTCTCTATTAAGGAAAATAAAACTTTCTCTATTAAGGAAAATAAAACTTTCAGCTTATGTTTCTCTGCAGAGCACAGATGATCGCTAACTAAACAAGGAATATAGGCCTGGTTCATAGGACTCAAGAGTCTACAAAAGTAGGGAAAAACCATTGTCAGACTGGATGAGGAAGTTCAAAGTAATGAGGAGGACATGAGCAGGAATACTGGGGACAAAGGCAGGCCTGAGGCATCAGAGGGAGCCTGTGTGTGACAAGGAGTTCATAAATATCTGTGGGGGGAAAACTGTTTTTCACAGTTTTTTTCCATAATGCTTGATTTTAAAAATATCTTCCTGCATCCTCTTCCCATCAAAGCAAATGAGTTTTGGTTCATGAAACATATGCATTTCTGAATTCCAAGAAAAACAAAAAATTCTAAATGCTTCTGAAGAGGTAAAAACAGACTCTCAAGAAATTGCTATTAGAAATATTATATGAAACATTAAATTCTGGAAAACAATAGAGCAATGTCTTCAAAGTGTATCTGTTTTAAACATAGATTTGTTTGCCAAGCCAGCAAAAGAAGGAAAGATGGGATAGTTTTAGACATGCAAAGATTTGGAAAGCATATCACTGAAGAGCTACTTCTGCCAGAATATATTTCCACTAAATAAAAATAAATCCAAGCAGAAGGAACGCATGGGACAACAGAAAAAATGTTGACCAAAGGACCAATAAAACTAAGAGCTATCTATATCTATGTCACCTAAAGTGCGAAGGCTTCTGTTTCTGGCCATGACAGAGTATCAGGGACTGGAATAACAACTGGAAAAACATGCAAAATAGATGAAACATTAGTTTTCAGCCATGGAAAACTGACAGTACAGGATAGTTCTGCCTGAAAGTTCAAAAAAAAAAAGAAAAAAAAAAAAAGATGAGTTCTATAATTTTCCCAGTTTACTTCTTGGGGTGACTTTCCAGGCCTCAGTGCAGGGAGACAGAAGCCAAATATCTCAGCAGTTTTTCTAAGTTGAGGAGATATATTTCATAATCTAGAGATGCTAAATGGCAAGAATTTGTGGGGCAAAATACTAGAGATGAGAGAGTTGCACAAAAACACAGCTCTAGAGGTCTGCAGAGAGGTTCCTCAAATCTCATTCTGAGTACTAATGTGCACATGCATGATAAGAAATTTTTCAAATCTGGACAAGGAGCACTGGAAAGGAGTAGATGGAATAATCACAAGAAATCACATAGGATTGGGAATGTTCCAGCCAGCCAAAGTGGAAACGTCTCTAATCCACAGGGCAGTGGCTGGAGTCCTCAGCAGGGTGTTACACTCATAGTAGAGCCAAATCGGCTCCTGTTAAAGACTGCTCTAGAGCTCCCTTCACAAAGCATAAAAGTAAGACTTGAAAAAATCAAACTTATTCCAAGTAATTTAACTACGTCCCAAACAAAACCCCACAATATTTAAAGAAATACAGCAAAATCCAGTGCCTATTACACATTTCAAAATGGCTAGCTCTATTAAAAAATTAGGGTGCACACAAAGAATCCAGAAAATATAATCCTTGAGCAAGAGAAACACCAGTTAGAGAAATGACATCACTAAAAGTAATAAAGTAAGGAAATCCAAATTCTACCCCTCCATCAAAAAAAAAAAAATTGTAAAAACTTTTCGAATCAACTTCTGGAAATTAACCAAAGGCTTGCAGCAATCTGGTGCTGAGGTCAAGACTTCTCCTCCAGGCTCCACTTCTGGGCAATCCTGAAACTGACTGAGTCAGCCACAGCTTTCTGCTTCCCTGATGATTCAGTGTTTAGTTGTAATTAAAAGTGCACCTACCTTCTCTTAGCACCATCAGGAAGAAGGGTGAGATTTTTAAATACCCCTGTTCTTTAGCAAGACATCTTAGCATAGTACTTGGTGCTAACATAGCTCTTGGTATGTAATTACCTGTCACCTGGAGGAGCTATTAGTTTCCTTCTCCTTCCTCGAAGGACAAATGTGAAACACAAAAGCGTCCATCAAGATGAAGGATTAAAAATATTTTAAATGGTGTCATTATTTACATAGTACATGGCCCTTAACCAGATTGACAGATCCAAAGTGGGGCCCAATGAGTTGACGGCTTGAAATCTCAAAACCTTATCCACCAAAGAGTGGCAGCAGGATTTAGTGGACAGTAGGACAAGCAACAACTGAGAGTGACTTTTCAAAGTGTTTTAGTCTGTACATAATGTAAATGTGTCCACACAGAAATAGGCTTCAGGGAAGGAGTGTTATACTGGTTGTATAGACCAATGAATACAAAGCAATGAAGAGAAGGAAAAGAATGTTGGGTGTGAGGTGCTTTTGGCAATGCCCATGTCTGTCTTTCACAACACCCTGCAAGATGGGTGATCTCACCTCCATTTTGCAGATGACACAACTGAGGCCCTGAGAAAGAGTGCAGACATTCACAAGGACACACAACAGATGTCAGACCCAGGATTCAAACCATATTTCTCTTTCCATAACTTTTGCTCTCTCTTGTATCAAGCAATTATTCCATGAATACAAGACTTTCCCGACTACTATCTAACTATTTCAGCAAAACAAGATTTCCATACATGCCCCACTTAGAAGACATTTGTCTCAGTAAAAAGGCAGTCACTTACATTCTAAATCTCTCTCTCTCTCTCTCTCTCTTTCTCTCTCTTTCTCTCTCTCCCTCTCTCTTTCTCTCTCCCCCCCTCTCTCTCTCTCGTGCCTCACTGTGGAGAGGAATACTAGCCAACAACATATGAGGACAGATAAAGAGAGTGATTAGAAGAAAGGGTGTGAAAATGAACTGTAAGAAGGCATGAAAGTCAGGTTCTCTACTTATAATTGGCTTCAGTTGAGAGTTAACTGCATGAAAGAGAGTCTAGACCAAGCCCTTTATGTGTAATTATCAGGAAAGTGATTTTGAAATGACATCTTGTTACTCTGTATAACTGTTCCAGCCTGAGACCCTGTGCTGATTATTTTCATATTTTAATAAGATTCCACCACAGTTCAGACAGTATAGCCTTTACAGCTATGAATACTCACTGGATTTCATCCTTTTTTTTTTTTTTTTTTTTTTACAGATTCTTAACAATTAGCTAATTTCTACTAATGACAGAATACTGGAGGAAGTAGCTGATTTTGTCAGAGGTGCCAGTCAGTAAAAATTTTTAATGGTCTTACCACTCACCACAACCACTTGACTTCTATTTTTCTTATTTATTCTCATGACCTTTTTCCCCCTCTTCCTTGTTTTCTGCTCACGTTGTCTTTTTTCATCTTTCCTTGTAGCTAATAGAGTTTTTTTCTTTCCTGATTAAACTATCCAAAGTTTCATATGGGTTTTCTTCTTCCCCAGAGTCTATTGCTAGATTCTGCCTATACATTCGTTACCTTTGGAATAAGTTAATATTTCTAGATGATATGAATAAACTATTCCTAGAGAAATGGCCTCAACTCCCTGGTTCAAGCCATTATCATCTTTCTCAAGAACTTTAATGAACTCTTCAGTGGCATTCCTAGTTACACTCTGCAATTCCATTCTCACATTTTCATGCAGCAGCTAGAGTTTTTCCTTTTTTCTTTTTTTATACAAATCCATTCTTGTTATTCCCCTCTTTAAAACCCTCCAATGGCTTTGATCACACAGAGAAAAAGGCTGTATAGGAACAGCTAGTCCTTTGCCTCCCTCTCCATCCTCATCTTATACTTCTCTTCCCTGTTTACTTTAGCTAGAAGACCTCTCCCTGCTCCTACAGTCCAGCAGCCTGGTTTCCTCCATAAGCCTTTGCATAAGCTGGTTTCATTCTCTCTGTCAGGAATGCTTTTCCTGAGATCTTTCCACGGCCAGTTCATTTTGTTATTCAGCCATTGTTTAATGTCACGTTCTGAAGGGGCCCCCCTGCCCATGCAAACAAGAGTGTCTCTGAAGCTCTATCACATCAACTTGTTGTTTTCATCATATTTTCTTGTTCATTTATTTATTTTCTGTTCTCTCTACACACCCAAGAGAATCACTGCCTCCATGAAATCTGGAATTTGTCTTTTGTTCACAAATTGCCATGCTCAGAATGGCACCTGACACATAAAGGGTGCTTAATGAATACACGTGAATTAGCTTAATACATATTTACAGTATATTTTTGACTAGAAAAATATAGGCTATAAAATAGTACATCTCAATTTTTGCTAGTGTATTTGTGTTACATGCCCGTGTGTGTGTGTGTGGCATACGTATATGTACAAAGTAAATATTAAAGTAGCAAAAAAAGTAACTGGTTATTTCTTGATGATTATGAATAATTTTTTGTCTTTTTATTCTGCTGTATAATGTCTATCATTTCTACGTGTTCTTCAATTACTATGAATTTGCATGGGATCACCAGGTCAGACTTACTCCTCAGTATTTCTGATAAGTCTGCCCAACAGTGTAGAGTGAGGGCCAGCCCACCTCCCTATTGCCTCTGTAACACCTCCCGTACTGGAAGGTTATGGCACCTAGAATTTCAACTGTGAAATTGCTCCCCTCAGTCTATGGTTTGTGTGAGAGCATAGATGACACAGTCATGCACAATGACAGTCATGGAGTCGAGCAGAAATCTAGCTGACAGTGAAATGCCTACCCCAGGAAACATCCCCATGGCACTGTCAAACACAAATGGAAGCAAGGCATATACAAATCACACAAACCTGCAGCTCCTAGCAGAGGGCTTGAGACATGCAGGCACTCAATAAATCATTATTGAATAGAATGGAATATTGCGGGGTTTATTGTTCACAGTAAAATAAGAGGCTGAATACACAGCTTGATGTCCCTATCCCAGAGCCGCCCTGAGGTCTGTGACCTTGGCCAAATGACCTCATCAACCCATATACTTTGAGGTTTGGAGAGGATGAGCATTGTGAAATGGAAGTAAAAGTAGTCATGGTCCTGGTGTCATTTTGATGTCATTTCCAAGATATCTTCTTCTCACTTCACAATGAAGAGCTGGCAAAACTGCTCACCTGGAAAGGGGAATTAGATGTTTTTGAGTTTCGCCTTCCTTAACAGTTCTTTAGGGGTACGTAACATTCAGTTGCAACCACTGCCATTTTTCTTTGCACAGGAATGACAGCCAGATCAGCTTTGGCTATGTGGTTATATGGTTATGCAAGATCAATTGTTCAATACCGTAATTATCAGCTATACTGAAGAAATTGAATTTAGCCATGAGAGTCAGCAAGCCTGATGCATAGGATACATTGGGGAGAAAAGGATGAGTTGTTAACTGTTCAGTGAACATACTCGGGGCTCTGCAATTTTCATTATGATGAATTGTTGACCCAGGAGAGATTTTCTGGTCTGTCCTCTACCATATCGTTCTGCTAGAGCAATTCCATTGCAGGCAACGGTGGCTGTTACTGAAAGTTGAAGGGGGAAAATGAAGCTAAGCATTACCAGGCTGAGGCATAGCCTGTTTTCAGATCAATAATCAGCACTTGTGCAAGTGACGTTGGAATATATAGAATGAGTCTCTCTGGTTCATTTTTATTAAGGTGAAGTGAGTTTTATTGCAGCTGTTATGATCAATTGAAGGCAAATAAGGAGAGAGAAACCTACTCAGAGGAGAGGAGGGGCTCCTCTCAAGGGCAGCTAGAAATCCATCACAGCAACCTCATCGCTCCCAACACACTGTGATCCTGGTGGTTCTTTCACAAAAAGGGTTTCCATCTGGACACAAGCAAAGGAAATGGTACATGTTTCCTGCAAGCTAACCAACTGCAGAAAGTTCCCTGTAAACGTATCCATCCACAATCTTACTTAAAAGTGTTGTGTGAGATAACAAAAGGAACATTCTTACGGCTGAAGTTGGAATCATAATCACATGTTTTCTACTCAAGTTCTGCATAATTATGCACAACTCCACCCTGTGGGGGAAAGAGGGTGGATCTGTAAACAAAACAAGCCAGATTCACAAAGTGAAATCGGAAAGCAGATGGGAAATGTATGATTGCTCCACAAACGTGACAATGAGCTACCCGTAAGGCACGTGACTCAAATTCTCTCTCCTTCAACATTTGTGCCAGCTCAGCTTTAACTTGTTTGTGGAGGGAGTAAGTGATCGTGACAGCAACAGCTTAGCACAGTAAAGCCTCATTAAGTCCATCGTCACTTATTTGAAATTTCCTAGGTCTGAGAGTGCTTTGTTTTTGACACTCTCTTCCCATCCTGGAGGGCCTCCCTTTCTGGCACTGCCTCCCTCTCTCCTGCCTCACCTGTTGGCCCCACTCTTTTCTTAGACCTCAAGATGGCTCTTGTCAGCCCCTGGATCAGAGCTTCTTTCCACTCCCCTGTCCCCAGGTGGCACTTTGCTCTTGCTCCACGCTCGGGTTTCCCTCCAGGTCCTACTCTGCCACTCAAAAGCCATGCAGCCATGGAGTGACTTAAACTCTCAGTGCTTGAGTAAAGCAGGAATAATAATAGTATGGTCTTCATCAGGCTTTGTGAAAATTAAATAAAATAATGCATATTATTTAGCACTTAACACCATGACTTATGAATATTGTTTTTTAATAAACATTATTGTTGCTACCTTTTTTTAATTATAACATAAAAATTTCTTTTAGGAAACCAAATTCCTCTGCTTAGGAAGTCATTTCCTCTGTGGCTCAGGTACAGCTGATAAACAACATTTAGGTTTCCCCTCCTCTTCCAGGGCACGTGACTGACATAAACCAGGTCAAATCAGAGCACCCGTCTCTCTGGCTACAGTGATTTTTTCAAGGTTTGGTGCATCATCCCAAATTACATGGGACTATTGGGAAAGAGAAGGCTTTTTTCCACCGGGTTTTCTGAGTGGTAAGATGTAGGTTTGGGACTGTTGTTGCCACCAGAAAAAGGCATCCTTTCTGGAAATGAAGCCAACACAGTCGAAATCATTGAAAAAGAGAGAGACTTCATGGGAAGGAGACCAGATGACAGAGTTTGAGCATCTCAATGCAGTTGTGCCTGAAAATAATAACTTCAAGTGGTTGGCAATAGAGTCCCAATTAAACAAGCTCTCTTATCCTTGTTCCTCTGGAATTTTGAAATACTAATGAACAAAAACCTATCCTGCCACACAATAGTGCCCACTACTATTAATTATGCAAAAGAGGAGCTCGGTATCTTTTGACCTAACTTGTTTTAAAATCACCCAAGCTCCAAGTGACCCAGTACCTGAAGCCACATGTCCTCACAGGCCCAGTCCTCATCCTCCAGGCTTGCCCTACTGCTGATTCAGCCTCTTTTTGCAGGAGAGAGAGCAGTGGCTTGAAGGTCACATCTCCCATTCCTAGTAAGCTGCCCCTCCACAGCCTCCACACTCATGGAACTGCCCTGGATAGAGAGCTGCCTGGCAGAGCCCCTTGGCCTTCCTCCAGGCCTACACCATTCCAAGTGATAGAAGTAAAGAACTGCCTAGTGACTGAACCAGAAAGTTTCCACTGATTACTTTCTTTCCAGAGACAATGAGGACTGATCCCAGGAGACCTCACATCTCTGGTTTCTTCAGGCACCATTCGACAGCCAAGCCCATCATTTTATTTCATTGTCGCATCCCTCCCTGTTCTTCCAAAACTTCCAGACTGCCCTCTAGCATTCATTCTGTTACAGCAATCTCCCCATGCCCTCAATCTTTTCTCTGAAACTTCTGGCTCTAAAGTACTGATTTCTAAGAGTATATAGTCTGTGGACCAGCAGAATCAGCATCACCTGGGAACTTGTTAGAAATGCAGATTCTTAGGCCTACCCCAGGTCTACCAAATCGTAACCTGGGGATGGGGCCCAGCAATATGTGTTTTAATGAGTTCCCTGTAGGATTCTGATGCTCTAATGGGAACCAGGATTTCCCCTGAAAACACTGCTTTCCTAGCAACTCTCCTAAGATTGCGGCATTTCCTCCTCTATCTTCCCTTGGCCTGTATCTTGGGAGTAGAGGTGGGTTACGTCCTGCTTAGCCCACTTTGCTGCTCTCAAGCCAATTATCCTTCTTTCTTCTAGACCCTTTAAAGTGTAAGTCATCAAATTTGGTACCTCCCATCCTTCCTGGTTGCTGCTATCAATCAACACTCAGGTCCCTGCTCCTCAATCATGGCGGCTATAGAATCCTAGCCTCTATCTTCATATCCACCTCTTTTCCTGCCATTATTCTGAGTGACTGTAACATCCCCCGGAAGGATCAATAGCAATTCCCTAACACATCCTCCACCCTCCACCTCAGCACCTCCCTCCCATGCTCCTAACTTAGGCATCATTTTCACCAATAACAATCACAAATTCTCAATCACCCTACTGTCTGAATATTCCTTCCACCATCCGCCTCTCCTACTCTGGTCCTCTCAACCTAACTCTCCTTTGATCCTATAGGAATAGTCAATCTACTGACCTGTTGCCTCCATTATTGATGACTTCTAAATCAGTATCTCCAATCCTAACACTGTCATGAGCTACAGACATATAATTATGACTACCTGTGAGATGCCTCTATTTGGATACCTAAAAATCTACCTCAAATTTAACATGTCTTCAAATAAGTTCTTGTGTTTTACCCCCTAAACTTGTTATTTTCCCAGGGTTTCCCCATCTCAGTAAATGGCACCACCACCCAGGAAGTTCAAACCAAAAATCCAACACTGTCATCTTTAATTTTTTTCTTTTTTACATATATTTCATTCAGTCATTCAGCAAGTACTGCAGACCCAGCTATCAATGCATAGTCCAACCCAACCACCTCCAACTGCTAAAGCTTCAGTCAGCTCTTGCTTACGCTATCACACAAGCTCCTAATTATTTTTCTGTTTCTTTTTTTTTTTGTCTCCCAAATTCCGTGCTCCACACTGCGGCTAGAGCAATGTTTAATGCATATGTTAAATCACATCAGCCACCACTACCTCCCCATTGCAAGGGTCTTAGTAGAGGCTTAATCTCTTGCTAACCTCATCTCCTCCTCTTTCTCTCTCACTTAATATATTCTAGCCATACAGGCTTCTTTTCTGTCTCTTGGACACATCATTTTCTATCATGTCTCAGGTTTTTGCACATGTTCTACCCACTGCCTAGAGTCCTCTGCTTCCCCAATGTTAGTCTGACTGTGTTGCTGTATTCATTTCGATCTTCGATCCTTACATCAACTCAGAGATCTTTCCTGATGCTCTAACTGAAGCAACCTCCATTTCCCCAGGCATTCCCTATTCTAAATTTCATATTTAGTATTTTTTACAATACTTAGTGATATAAAAATGTGTTGTTATAGTAACTCTTCTATCTCACCATCCGCATACACCAAAATAAATGAAAGCCCTATGAGGTCAGAAATTTAGGCTTATAGTTTATGCTTTATCTCTTAGTTGCCTAAAATAGTGCTGAACACAAAGCAGACCCTTGATAAGCGTGTGTTGAAAATGAAGTCACTAACATCAAATTGAGAAACAGCCTGCAATCTAACTTTGTACTAACAGAGATAAAGTAGTGTGCTTCCAGAACAATGAAATGTATAAACAAAATTTTGAGGAAGATATTGGCTGCATCATAGAGCAAAGCTTATGAAAGCTTTGGAAGCACCCATTTTCATACAAACTGTGATTATCTAAATTCTTATGCTGATGCTTCCATTTAATAGCTATAGGTAATTTTTTATTTCTATATATTAGGTCAGAATAGCTATCCAGAATCATGTTAGCCGGCATAATTTCTGTCACAACACAGAGTGAACATAGTGATATTTATAATTGTTTTAAGAGCCCAGAGTTCAGACATTTTACCATGCATTCCAAACTGGAATTGTTTTTCCAGACCTGATCTTTGCACTGTATGCTAATGTGACAGGTGTATTGTGAGTACCCAACACAGGATGGTAAAAAGACTATTTCAAGGAGGCCCATCCCACCAAGGTGGTCAAGGAGAGCATGCTAAATACTGGTAGGCAGCCACCACACTTTTAATCTCTGTCGCTTTTTCAGCACGTGTCTACAGCAACACAGAAAAATGATTGATAAATTGTTGGAAATCATTAGCTAACAATTGACAGAGCTTGCCTGGAGCTGTGCATAGACTGGAATTGCACTGCCTTTCTAATCAATGTTTAAATTTACTCTGTACCAGGTGTGTTTAAGTAGTACTAAAACATGTTTGACAGTATCCATTTTGTTTGGAAACTGAAAAAAACTGTGAAAACACTGGACAAAAGGCAAACTGCTACTTACAGTCAGTAAAAAAAGGTAGTTCTTATTTTAAAATATATCCTATTAAAATAGGATAATATTCTATTAGAACCTTCTCCTCTTTCTTCTCTTATGATTCCCTAGCTGTTAAGACTATTCGCCATCATCAAGTGACCCAAGATGAAACCTTGCTGTCATCAGAACTCATCTCTCTCCCTTCCTTTGATTGCCTCTTAAGCTGAAATTTCTTTGACTCCATTGGTTCCTACAAGTGTGTGTGTGTTTTTTTCCCTAGCATTGCAGAGATCACCTAATTAAATTACCTCTCTGCCTGCTGTAACCAATTCTCTGTATTCCAGGCATTGAAGATTGGGGAGCCGGGGGAGATAGGGTTGGTGATGTGTTGCAGAGAAACAAGGCTGAGTCCCTAAAGGCATGCCTAACACCCTCACAGCCTCATTAAATTGTCAGGTCAGAGGACTCAATGAAAAGGGCCCTTGCTCTTGCCCTGTGAAATTCACTGTTGAATGATCAGATTATCCATGTCAGGTGATCTCCATTAAAGAAAAACTTCATGAAACAGAACAGAAGCTTTTCCTGACATGCTCTCCCCACTCCCAGGGAGATTAGGTACCACTCTTCTCTTCTATCTTAGCACCTAGGCACAAATTTGTTAAGGGCCTGCCTGCCACAGTTACGGAGCTTATACAATTAAAGCTTTGTCTGACCCACTTAAGTCAGAAAGCCAGGTACTTATCATCATTTTGTCCCTAGAACACAACACCTAACACATGACCAGAGCATAGAAAAGAACCTGGTATGTAATATGCATTCAATGGCTTTCTGGTTAATTAATGAATTAATTATTGCAGAATTAGTTAATCAGATTGCTCATGGGATGGGAGGAGATGACATTAGGCATTTAAAACTTACATTTTTGGATACACAAAAGATGTGACATTGACAGTTCCAAATAGAATTTGAGCAGCCAATGATCTGTGCTATATTGTAAAATAAAAATACTAATGTTTTTAAGAGCTCCATTTTCATATGTCAGGTAATATACACTGTCTCAAGCATAGTCTTAATTCTCTGCATTTGCTCTATGCTTCTTCAGAGCTCAGTGAATGGTACTTTATGGTTGATTCAAGAAAATTGGTTTAAAACTCCAAGATTCTCTAATGAGTCAGAAAAAGAAAGATGTTACATTATCTACAGTCTGACCACTTTCACCCATTGCTCATTTCTGAACACATATTTATTTATTTTTTTATAACTGCATGTAATTTTAATTTGTGCATCCTTTTCATTGGGTAGTGGAAACAGCATTAATTAATTCAGAGTGTCCTCTACCAATTTATTTTTTTATTTTATTGTGGTAAAAACACAACATGAGATCTATATTTTGAACAAATGTTCAAGTGTATAATACATTACTTTTGTCTGTAGCTACAATGTTGTACAGAAGATCTCTACACTTTATTCATCTTTCTTGACTGAGACTTCACGCCTGTCCCTGGTAACCACCATTTGACTCTTTTAGATACTTCACATAAGTGGAATCATGCAGTATTTGTCATTCTGTGCCCAGCTTATTTATTCACCATAATGTCCCCAAAGTTCATCTATGTTGTCCCATGTTGCAGAATGTCCTTCTTTTTAAATGGCTGGAGAGTGTTCCATTGGTTATATTACTACATTTTCTTTATCCATTCATCTATCTATAGAAATTTAGATTGTTTCCACATCTTGGCAATTTTAAATAGTGCTGCAATGAACATAGTTCATTGCTAATATCTCTTTGAGATCCTGATTTCAATTAAAAAAAAAAAATACCCAGAGATGGTATTGCTGGATCATATGGTAATTCTACTTTTAACTTTTTAAGAAACATCCATACTGTTTTCCATAGTAGCTGCACCATTTCACATGCACATCCATAGTGTGAAAGGGTTACAACTTTCTGAACATCCTTGCCAACTTATTTTCTGCTATTTATTTTGTGCAATAACCATTCTAACAAGTGTGAAGTGATAGCTCATTATGGTTTGAATTGAATTTCCCTGATGATTAATGATACTGGGCATTTTTTCATATGTCTGTTGACCACTGGTATATCTCCTTTGGAGAAATGTGTATTCAAGTTCTCAGTCCATTTTTAAGAGGGTCTTTTTACTACTATGAGTTTTTATTTTTTTTGGCGGGGGACAGTACTACTGAGTTACAGAAGTTCCTCAGATATCTTAGAAATTAATCCCTCGTCCGATAGATAGTTTGCAAATATTTTCTCTTCGTTCTATAGGTTATCTTTCACTTTGTTGATTGTCTCCTTTGCTATGCAGAAGCTTTTTAGTTTGGTGTAGTCCCACTTGTTTTATTTTTGTTTTTGCTACCTGTGCTTTCAGTGTTATATCCGTTAAATTATTGACAAGAGTAACATTACAAAGCTTTTCCCCTATGTTTTCTCCTAGGAGTTTTGTGGTTTCAGGTCTTAGGGTTAGCTCTTTAATCCAGTTTGAGGTGATTTTTGTGAATGGTTTAAGAGTCCAATTCCATTATTTTGCATGTGGATATCCAGTTGCTCCAACACTATTTGTTGATGAGCCTATCGTTTCCCCACTGTGTGTTCTTGGTACCTCTGTCAAACGTCAGTTAACTATATATGCATAGATTTATTTCTTGGCTCTCTATTCTGTTCCATTGGTCTATGTACTTGTCTTTATGTCAGTATCACACTCTTTTGATCACTGTAGATCTGTAACTTATTTTGAAATCAGGAAATGTGATGCCTCTAGCTTTGTTCTTCTTTCTCGAGACTGATTTGGCTACTTGTGAGTTTCTTTGGTGGTTCTATGTAAATTTAAGAATCGGTTTTTTATTTCTATTCCTAAAAAATAATTAGGATTTAATAAGAATCGTGTTGAATCTGTAAATTGCTTTGGGCAGTGTCTCAGTCCATTTGGACTGCTATAAAAAATAACATGGACTAGGCAGCTTATAAAAAACAAAAACTGGCTGGGCGTCGTGGCTCACGCCTGTAATCCCAGCACTTTGGGAGACTGAGGCAGGTAGATCAGGATGTCATGTTGTTCCCCTCCCTGTGTCCATGTGTTCTCATCATTCAGCTCCCACTTATGAGTGAGAATATGTGGTGTTTGGTTTTCTTTTCTTGTGTTAGTTTGCTGAGAATGGTGGTTTCCAGCTTCATCCATGTCCCTGCAAAGGACATGAACTCATCCTTTTTAATGGCTGCATAGTATTCCATGGTGCAAATGTGCCACCTTTTCTTTTCTTTTTTTTTTTTTTTTTTTTTTTTTTTTGGAATGTCTTTTTGTTTGTTTCCAGGTTTGAGGGGAAGGGGGG
>NC_037668.1:105038479-105218177 GCF_003255815.1 Theropithecus gelada
TTTTTTTTTTTTTTTTTTTTTTTTTTTGAGACGGAGTCTTGCTCTGTTGCCCAGGCTGGAGTGCAGTGGCGCAATCTCGGCTCACTGCAAGCTCCGCCTCCCGGGTTCACGCCATTCTCCTGCCTCAGCCTCCCGAGTAGCTGGGACTACAGGCGCCCGCCGCTGCGCCCGGCTAATTTTTTCTATTTTTAGTAGAGACGGGGTTTCACCATGGTCTCGATCTCCTGACCTTGTGATCCACCCGCCTCGGCCTCCCAAAGTGCTGGGATTACAGGCGTGAGCCACCGCGCCCGGCCAGGAGTGTCTTTCTAAATGGCATAGTGAATTTAGTGAATTCCAGCTGATGGCAGGCTCACAGCTGGGGGAGATGTTCCTGCAGTTTCCAGCTCTGCCTTCCGACTCCCAGAAAGCACTTTTCTGCTGCTTGGACAGAGTTTTAACATGTGGAAACAACTCGCTTACATGAATAACTTATCTTGACACCTCTGAAATCACAGTAACCAAATATGTAAATTTAATTCTCCTTTTAGGGGATCAATATAGAGTCAGATAAGTTTTTTTTCCAAAGAGATGGTCTTCTTGAATAAGGAAATTGATCCTATAGCATCTTTAGCTGGTTTCCAATTACCCTCCACTCCTAGGTGCCAAATCAATCTCATGATATTTTTAGAAACCTAATTGTTTCTTTAGTCAGATTGATGCCAATAAAATGTCCAAAACTTAGATGAATCAGATTTAAAAAGTGATTTGCGATGGAACAAAAGCTTAACCCCAAGCATACCATGGCAACATGAAATTGGCATGGTTCCCCCAATTTATGCCATATGAATATGGGAAGATATGTCTCACAAATTCTTATTTTTTTCTTCGTAGTGGTCAGCTTCAACCTGAATTTTTGTTAGCAGGCATTCTCTGTATTGAAAACACGTTCTATTAAAATTTTAATGGGATTCCAATTTCTAGGGTAAGTAAATTAATAAAATCTGCAATAACTAGTCAGGAAAGGATCCAGTGTTTCACTATAGAGCATAGAGATAATTCCAAGACAAGCATATTAGAGATGCAAAGTGTTAATTTAGCATAGCATCCAAGCCAGGATAAGGAATGTTTAGATGCTGCATGACAAAAATAAATCTCTCTTCCTGGAAGAACTTTAACCTAAGAGGAGAAACAGCTCAAAGGTTTATTGTTGTCAGAGCCACAAACATGACACCCCTCTTGATAAAAGACTTCAATCCCTGACCCCAGTAAAGTTGCTACTCTAAAAGCTATTTGTGTATTGATCTCCTCTGAAGAAAACAAATAGGTGTCTGGCAGGATGAGCATCTTTGGGAAACCAAGTTATTATACTTAGAGGAGAGCCTAGGTGACCAAAGTGGGAACCCTAGGGCATCAGGCTCTAAAAGATGATTTGCAAGATGCTGAGAAGCCCGGGTCTTCTCTTCTTAGTCTCTGCAACAAAGCCAGTTGCTGAGCATAGCTCAAATTAGGAGAGTTTGTCTGCCAAGAAACCTTGACTAATCTTGCCATTCATTCTTCAAAAGACAGAAGAGGTGGGGTAGATTAGCCTATTATAGAAACCAGTCTGAGACCAAAACTCTTTAGTGCATAAATATTGTATTAACCCTAAAACAAGGGCACCTACCACCCTCACATATTAACCCTGTGCACACATCTTGAAGAAATGAGCTAGTGTTTCCTGTTTGAGGCTGAGACAGAGATATAGAGGCAGAAAAACACTTGGAGACTCTCAGGCCACCAAGCAAGGACTGAGGATGTAGAGTTTCTGGACTAAAATACTGTAGACTGAGTACATAGGCCATCTGAAGTGCCAAAAGAAAAATTGTGGCCTCTTGCTTGCTGTCTTCCTTTTTCTCCCATAGGATCAAGCTAGGATAATCAACTTTCCATACTCAGAGAAGAAAGTGTCTTTAGAAGTTTGCTGTTTAGCTGCTAGTTCTATATACATTTCTTTCAACAACAGAATTTTTAAAATTATTTATTGAGCACCTACCAGGGACTATTCTAGGAATAAGAAAAAACACTGCCATCATGAACACCCAATAAACAAGTAAACAGTAACAACAATTTCAGAGAGCAGTTGATGCTATAAAGAAAATGAATTCAAGTGAGATGAAGTGAGGGGAGCAAGTGTCAGGTAAGGCCTCTCAGAGAAGGATATTATTTGAGCTGACACCCAATGGTGAGGAGTGAACTCAGAGTATTCCAGGCAAGTGACTGCCATCAAGTGCAAAGGCCCTGAAGTAGGGATGAGCATGGCAGAGTTGACCGGAAAGGCTAGTATGGTGGGAACATAGTGAACAAGGCTGAGTGGATTAGGAGAAGACTTGGAAGAGGAGCCACATCATAATGCACCCCAGCAGACATGCTCTCTGTATAACTGGAAGCATCTGGAAGCTTAGTGTAGTAGGGAATGGGAATGACATATTTTGTTTTGGTAATATCTCTACAACTACATGTGGTAAATAGACAGTAAGAAGAGTGAAAATAATACTATTGTTGTGACTCATTAATATGTAGGGTCTAACTCTGAGGAGACTGAACATTCTGTAGCTGATTTTCAATCTTTTTGATGAAAATGATGGTCACTGATTTTATTTCACCACCTCAAAACCTCTCCACTTCCTTACTGTGTAATCAGAAAAACCATTTGTCGAAACTCATTTAACTAGAAAATACAATTTGTGTTTATCAGCTTATTAAAGATAACATCTTACCTCAATCAGTCAAAGGAAAAAAAAATTTCCTTTAATCAGTTATCTCAATTTCCTCCTACAGGGATCCCAATCACCCTTCAGTACCTTATCATTATTATGAACCTTTTGGACCTGATGAATGTACAATGTACCTCTCCCATGAGCGAGGACGCAAGGGCAGTCATCACCGCTTTATCACAGAGAAACGAGTCTTTAAGAACTGGGCACGGACATTCAATATTCACTTTTTTCAACCAGACTGGAAACCAGAATCACTTGCTATAAATCATCCTGAGAATAAACCTGTGTTCTAAGGACTGAGCGTGCCAGACTGTAATCCCAAGTATTCACTGCATCAGACACCGAGACCCTGAACTTCCTGAGCTACCAGACAGGAAAGGGTAGCAGAAAACAGCTTCACTCCTCAGGAAGTACCATGGACAGATGCCTACCAGGCGTGACAAAGCAGTGCAGTTGGATTGTAAGGAAAAATTCCAGAATTAATGCATTCTAATGAGTGTTGTCCCCTTCAATGGTGTTACTTAGGAGCTGAACACTCAATTCAGTTATACCACTATGGCTAAAAACATTTTGGATCTCTTAGCATTGCCTTTGAAACTGCAACATAAGCAACTCAACAATATTAGTTGCATTCCTTTATAGAAACACCGTGTCAAAGACATTTTTCTATCAAGTTGTATTCTTTCCTGTTCTATAACCTTTGTTATCTGTTAGACTGTGTATGTGTGATTTGTAAAAAGCAGGCTGAAACTATGGACATGATTTCTGAAGAGCACATCTCCACTGACTTTCATAAAGCAAATGTCCAATATTTATTTATTGAGAGTTTTTTAGTGCAAACTAGGCCAGTATTTTTATAGATTATGATTATGTGGTAATTTATCCTTCCTAACTCTTTAATCCTGAATGATGGTTGGAAATGGCCTAGAATTGGGTTACTCTGTTCACAATGCTCATTGTTAGCATGCAATTGGTATTTGACTTGGAAATGTTGTGTTGTATTTTTTGAACCCCTAGGCTTCAGGAAAACTGTTCTTTTATAGAAAGAATAGCAATGACATTTTCTAATGTGCAGAAATGTTCCAAAAGGACAAAATTGAAAACCAAAACCTATGTTATTAAAACACAAAGATGCTAACAAGAGAAATTTAAAGGTAGTTTTCTTTAGTAATAATTGATATGAGTGTCCTCTCTTGAGCCCTGGATTCCTCTTTGGCAGAATGATGTCACTGTACCAGAAAACCTCTTAGGTTTCATCCCAAATCTAAACTTGTGGCCTTCTGTTGACCCATTTGAAGACTCTGCACTTGGAGTAATGGGGTCCCAACAGTAGCAGGAACCTTATCTACATTCATATTACTTATCTCACTCTTGTGGTTAAAACTACACTTCTTCCTCAGTCCACATGGGCTAAAATCTACCCCCTGCTTCTCTCGAAGCATCACCATCCACCTCTTCCCCAGCCTCTCAACACAAAAACACAGGATAGACACACACACACAAAAGGCATACTTCCAAGGGGTTCCCTGGCTACAAGAGCACAGAGCTGCCCTTCTGTGAGGAAAGGAGACTACAAGGACATGCCCTATCATTCGACTCATTGATGCTATGAACTATTTAGACTCACTACAAATCTTCTTAGATTATATTCATTACCATTCCATGGTCTGAAGGAGTATAAAGGACTAGTTTTATTCAGAGCCAAGATAAATTCATACTACAGATTTTTATTAAAACAAGTAATATTGTTCAAAAATAGTCTCATAAATATACTAGTGTTTTCTTTACACATGACTCAGAAGGCATTAGAGAAACTAATTTGAAGGCACCGGCAAATATTATGTATGAAGACTGACATTGTTTTACAGACATGACCTGGCTTGTGATTAAAGAAGCTTTATCACATTACCACTTCTTTCCCTTTTCTTAATTAGTACACTAACTAGTACTATTAATTCTATGGAGTACTGTTGTTAAAATGCAAACATAATCAGGGTACTCACATAACATAATCAAAGTTGATATTGTTGAGTGTGACTTGGGCTGTTCAAAGCCAGTAAGGGTGAAATGGCTGTCCAAAACATACTGGAATATGTTCTTTAAGTTTTCTAATAGTTTTTAAAGGGACTATGAATTTTATTCCAACACATTGTCTTCCACAGCATGGACTCTGAACACATTGTATTTTATCGACATATGAAAAAGTGTATAAATTTTATACAATTTACTTATAGACCACCTTTATAATCACTTGAAGAGATTATGTTGCTCAAACATAAGTGGCTCCTTTGACAATTTCTATATTTGTGGAAATTTGGAAAGGCATAGTTTCGATATGCAAGAATGTAATTATATTGCCTCATCTAATAATATCTCACATATCTGTGTATCTTCAGATTTTAGATTTTCTTTAAGAAAAAACCATCATGGTAGCTCCATCTTGTTTGTAACTTCTCCCTCTCAAATACTCAAAAGAATGAAAAGAGACCAAATTCGGAAAATCCTGGCTTCACTGGGAATGTTTTAAATCTACATGTAGCTAGGATATGTGATTTCATATTTTTAAAAAATGTGGTGTATACAAGTGTAAAAATTACCACTTGCAAAGTGGTTTTATTATAGCATTAAAGAAAATGACTAGAATTCTGATAGATTGTGCTGATGAACCTGGTTGTGGGCAATTGAATTCTTGTCTTGCCACGACCATTTCATGACTGTCAGTCTTAACACCATTCAACACCATTAAATATAAACTCTGATATAAAAGATGACTACAGAACCATGTTTATAGACCTCAGTGATTTCAGTGTCTGATTGTGTTTGAAGCCTAAGTCATACTCGTTATGTTACATACCTTTTTCCTCTCTCCCAGCTGTGTCATCAGCTCCCTCCTAGCTTTTAAGACCACAGTAATACAATGCCACAGCTGGCCGATCCATGGCTTCTGTTATTTCAACACAAGAACATTTGGCAGAGGCCATTACAATAGATAGCCATTATGGGCAAAGATACAGGAATTTGCAAACAAAATCAATCACTTCAAATGGCCCATAAAAAGAGGAATCTCAGATTTAATATTCTACAGTAAATATTCACCCAAGAAAGCATACATTAAAAGAACATTAGGAGGTAAATATTCAGCATGCTGCGTGGGGACTTAGCTGTGTGATTTCCATTACCGTTAATGGGCGTTTTCAACTAAGTCCCTGTGCTTCGCTAACCCTGGTGTGTACTCCTAAGGGCTACACATAAAACCTGAACAATTCAGGGAGTTCTGAGGTCGTCAGATTTCAGAGTAAGATCTTTTCTTTTTAAAAAAAAAAAATAGATGAAAGCAAAACACAATGTACTGTACCTAAAAGAGAAATTTGTGTGGTCTCTCACAATCCTTAGGTTACTACCAGATTTGTGTATCATTTGTTTTCTGAAGTTCTCTCCGTTACTGATCTGTTTGAATGACATGAGCATGGGGGAAATAATCTCATTTTGAAATAAAAACTCTCCTCAAAAATTTAAAATTACCAACTTAGAAGATAATGAATGCTGAGTAAAAGTAGAAGGAGAAAGTTGAACTTCTGTCAGGATTAAGACAGTGTTATTTAAAGGCATATGCACCCATTTGGTACCTGACTAAATATTTGTCCTTGTGTAAAAGCAAACTCATTTCAGAAATATATCCTGAATTCCACCAGGGTGATGCTTCAAATTGTTAAATAAACCTACTCTGAGAGAAGGGTCCATGTTCCTATTCTCTCTCTGCAGTGTTAGGAGGTGATGTTAACACTCTGTATGTTTTGTGTCTGACCCAATCATTTCTTCCATTCTCATTGCTTCTCTCTTAAACCTCATTGTATCTCTTTATTGTCATTTTCTCCCGATTGTCTTCTTTTGTCTACAGTGTGCTTTTTAAAACCAGCAGACTTTGGGACTGTTAAGGTCTTCCTTGTAGGTTTTTAAACTAAAAATCTATCTGGGGAACAGATTTGGGGTAGGTCCTACCAGAGTAATGACCATGGTAGGTGGGAGGACTATATCTGGCTACCATACCTGGTACTTCAGAAGTACCATTATGGTTTGCCCAGAGCCAAGTGGGGAGTGAAGAAGAGGAGTCCCCAAGACACAGACTTCAATGATAAAACTAGGGAAGCCCTGGACTCCATGACAGTGGCTCACACTATCAGAAGACCATCTCAAAGAAAACTATAATAATAAGCCCTGGGGGGCAGGATGTGTGAACCAATTGCCTAGGTGTTAGCACATGCCAGAGGTACTTTGGAATGGAAAGAGGTGAGAGTGTCTCAAGGTTTAAAAATGAGCAAGCGTAGCCCCTCTTTGGTAGCTCACTCATCCCACCTTCTCAGGGTATTGAAATGCAAATGCAAAAAGGCTGAAACCCTGTTTGTTTCTACTCAGTGCCCTAATATTATATACTACCTTGAATTGTCCTTTGTATTTCTATGTATGTGTACTGTTAGTCTATTTAGATTGTAAGCTCCTTGAGGGCAGAGACTCTTTCTCCTTTGTCTCTGTAGCCTATACCTAGTATAGTGCCTTGCACACAATAGGCGCTCAATAAATGTCTGTTGTTCATGATGACCTCTTAATGTTGACCCATTGGATTGGTAATTGTGTATAAACACATCCTTCTATTTTAAAAGTATAAGAAATGCAATATGTTGTGACATAGTAAAATTTTAAGTGGGTTTTTATAGGGTTAGTTCTTAAACCTGTAATGTTTTTAATCAACAGAGCTGACCTAGATTTCAGTAGGATAATGTTGCTGAATTCATTATGTTTGCTAATGCTGGCTGTACTGAGCACACAGGTGAAGTAAAGTTCAGCAAGCTTTGTGTTTTCGCTGTTAGTGAACTGCTCTTAGCACAAATTAAATTTAATATTGACAAATGCTATACCATCTGCAGAAAGGCAGAACAGCTTGGGCTCTGACTTCTGTGGTTCAACAACAAAAGGAAGGCTAAAATGAGACAGGTTATAACCTGCTTTAAACTTGACAGCTTTCTAAAGCTGCTAGAAATCCAACTGGTGGTTATTGAAGGTCTATAAAAATTAAGTATACATTTATCTTAAAAACTAAATGAAACAAACAAACCAAAAAACATTTTGTTTCCATGAAGCAGATCCAAAATGGTTTCATCTCTACCAGAATATGAAGGGAAAGGAGAACCCTTGGGAAAAGCTGTCCTCAGGCGGAGCATCGCAGGCTCCTGAATCACCACCTGGCCAGAACCTGATGTTTGGTTACCTCCCAGCTACAGGAGAGGGCAACAGGCAGGCAGTAAAGGTGAGTCAGCTGCCACCTTTACTTCTACAAAGGACCATATTATTCCCTTCTTGAGCATGCGGACACTCTAGTATTCCTCTTTCATCATCTACTCTTCCACATACTTATTTAAATGTGCGATCTCAATTTCATTTTTTAAAGCATAGGAAAAGGGTTAGAAGATACTAAATTGAGAAAAGTGCTTATTTCTAAATGGAGAGGATCACAGATTTTCTAGCATTTTCAAAATTTAAATTATATTCACAAAATGTTATTTCATAAAATTTTAAGAATGTCTTTGCTCACAGCGTAGGTTATCTCAAGGGTTAGTGTCTTTAGTTCTTTACCATGTGACTAGCTCTTTAATTTCTTTTTTTTTTTTTTTTTTTTTTTTGAGACGGAGTCTCGCGCTGTGTCACCCAGGCTGGAGTGCAGTGGCGCGATCTCGGCTCACTGCAAGCTCCGCCTCCCAGGTTCAGGCCATTCTCCTGCCTCAGCCTCCGAGTAGCTGGGACTACAGGCGCCCGCCACCACGCCCGGCTAGTTTTTTTCGTATTTTTAGTAGAGACGGGGTTTCACCATGTTAGCCAGGATGGTCTCGATCTCCTGACCTCGTGATCCGCCCGCCTCGGCCTCCCAAAGTGCTGGGATTACAGGCTTGAGCCACCGCGCCCGGCCTAGCTCTTTAATTTCAAAACCAAATATAGGAAATCCATAAGATTGAGTCAAAATTTTTATAATTATACTCTACCTACTGAATATCTTCTGTGTTTTGCACAACGTCTTTTGTGACATATATGTTATTTCACCATAATCCTATTATCCCATTTTGCAGACAAGCAAATTGAAACTACCAGAAGTTGTGTATCTGGCCCCCTGGCTGATGAAGATGAGAACAGGCATAGCATGTCTTGTACCGAGCATTCTTCTATGTGCTTCACATATATAAATGCATGTAGTCCTCACAATAACCCCATGACATAGGTTCTTTTATCATTCCCCTTTACAGGTGCAAAAATTGAGGAACAAGGCACTTCAGTAACTTACCCAAGGTCATGCCTCCATTAAGTGGGAAAGGCAGGTTAGAAGCCAAAGGGTCTGTCTCTGGGGTGTCTGTTCTTTGTCACCCTGTACTTCATGGCAGAAATTTAATTCTATGGGCAACAATTGCTATTAGAATATTCATTATATAATATTTGATACACACCAAATAATGTGATGAATATGTATATTTTGAAGGAAACATAAAAAGAACATTATCACTACTTTTGAAGCTACCTGAGTATTTTCCAATTGCCTTGAATTTTTTTATTTACCATTTTCTTGCTTTCTAAATGGTTTTATTACATACAGATTTATATAAAATTACTATATCATTTAGTTTTGTATATTTATAAATGTTATAAGCCTGTTAAAATGTTGTATATAGTCTTCTGAAACTTGCTTTTTCCCAAGATTTATCCATACCCTTTGCATATATACAAATCCAGTTTATTTGCACTACTGTATAACACCATTATGTCAATATACCATAATTTACTTTTATCCATTCTTTCAGTAAGTATTTGGGTTTTTTGCTTGTTACTAATATGTACAATGCTTGTATGAATGTTCTTAGAAAATTCTAGTACATGTGTGCAAGAATTTGTAGAGTGCATACCTAGGAATCAAATTGCTGAGCTATAGAGCAAAACAGTTCACATGTGCATGATGTTGCCAAATTGTTTTCCAAAGTGGTTGGACATTTTATACTCCTAACAGTAGTTGTCCACATCCTTGCTAACACTTGGTATTTCCAGACTAAATTTTTGGCCAACTGGTGGATGTAAATTATATCTTATTATGATCTTTACGTATATTTCCCTTATTTTTTATGTAGTTCAGCATTTTTTCCTATTGTTAATTCTGCATGAGTGTTACTTCATCTGTGAAATGGCTATTCATCTTTGTTCAGTCTTCTCCTGGGTTACTTTACTTTTTGATTTAAATAATTCTTAGTATATTCTTGATACTATTTTTGTTGATTCTATGTGTTATAAATATCTCCTTCCAATCTGTGGCTTGTCTTTTCTTTTGCTCTGTGGTGCCTTTCAAGGAACAAAAGTTTTACATTGTACTGCTTATGTCAATTCCATGTTTTCTATCTTACATCGTTAGAGCTTCTTATTCCTTATTTAATAACTCTTCCACTGTTCTTAATCATTAACTATTTTCCTATATCTTATTTTAGAAATTTCAAAGATTTTGTCTTTCACATGGCAGTTAGGGATTTATTTTCTTGAATGATGTGAGGTAGAACTCACTTTTGTTTTTATATAGATACCAACTGTCCCAGCCAGCACAATTTACTTAAGAATTTGCTTTTTCCCTAGTGATTTGCAATCAAATTTTCATATATGTGGGAATTTCTTTCTGCTCTCTGTAATCTGTTCAATTCTAATCAAATTGACTATCTCTTTACTAATAAATTAATAATTAAGTACTATAACTTTATAATAAATCTTGATATCTTGTAGTAAAATTTCTTCCTCACCTTATTCTGCCTCCGGGGAATGTCTTGCTTATTCATTTTTTTAGTTATAAATTTTTACCAAGGTAAAATTTTCATTCAGTAAGTACACAAATCTTATGTTTATAGATTAATGAAATTCTATATGTCTATGCCCCGAGTAACCACTACCAAGGTCAAAATGTGGTATGCTTCCGTTATCCTGGAGGCTCACTCATGTCTCTTCCAGTCAACCTTTCCATCCAGAGTAACCATCATTCTGACTTCTATCCATGTAGATTTGCTCTGCCTGTTTTAAAATTTCATACAAATGGAGTCATGTGCCATATACATATACATATATATATATATATATATATTTTTTTTTTTTTTTTTGAGATGGAGTTTTGCTCTTGTTGCCCAGACTGGAGTGCAATGGCGCACTCTCACCTCACTGCAACCTCCGCCGCCCAGGTTCAAGCGATTCTCCTGCCTCAGCCTTCCGAGTAGCTGGGATTACAGGTGTGCGCCACCACACCTGGCTAATTTTTTTGTATTTTTAGTAGAAACGGGGTTTCACCATGTTGGACAGGCTGCTCTCGAACTCCTGACCTCAGGTGATCCACCCACCTTGGCCTCCCAAAGTGCTGGGATTACAGGCATGAGCCACCATGCCCAGCCCATGTGGTCTATTTTTATATCCAGCTTCTTTCAGTCAAAATTGTGTTTGTAAGGTTTTTTTCCTGTCAATAGTTATTCTTTCATTGCTGTGTAGTGTCACATTGCAGTAGAATTACTAATTCTAATATTCATGGTCTTTGGGGTTGCTTTCATTTTAGGGCTACTATGAATATAGTTGTTATGAACATCCCTAAACATGTATTTTGGTGGACTGTCTTGGTCCATTTGGATTGCTAACAAAGTGCCATAGACTGAGTGGCTTCCAAACAGCAGAAATTTATTTCTCACAGTTCTGAAGGTGAGGAAGTCTGAGATTGGGTGTCAGCATGTTCGGATTCTGCTAAGAGCTCCTCTCCACATTGCAGAGCCATCTTCACATTTTATACTCACCTGGCAAAACCATGGCAAGAGAGCTATTTGAGGTCTGCTCAGGGATTCTTCAGGCCCAGTTCCCACTTTAATTTACTCCAACACACTGATTTTCAAATGTTAATACAAACTTGCACCAATAGGAAAAAACCCCACTTAGTCATGATGTAGTATCCTTTCAACTTTTTATATTTGAGTGCTGCTTTGTAAAGGATTTTTTACACAAGTTTTCACAAGATAGCATGGTCTGTAATTTTTCTTGCTTGCATTAACTTTTTCAGGTTTTGATATCAAGGTTATGCTAGTGTCATTAATGGATTAGAAAGTGTTTCCTCTTTTTCTATTTTCTACAAGAGTTTGTGTAATGTTGGTATTATTTCTGCCTTGAGTGTTTGAAAGAATTGAAGCCATTTGAAACTGTAATTTTCTGTGTGAAGAGATTTTTAATTATAGATTCAATATATTTAATAAATACAGAAGTAGATTTTCTATTTCTACTTCTGTCAATTTCGGTGAATTGTGTTTTTAAATAAATTTGTCCATTTCATCTAAATGAAATAAAGTTGTTTGTGATATTCTTAGTCTCCTTTTAATTTCCGCGGGATAGCTTGTATATCTTTTTCTCTTTCCTGGTAGTGGTTCTCCCTCTCTCTCTCTGTTTAACTTGACAGGGGTTTCTTGTAGTAATTGTTTGTTTGTTTAACATATCCTTGAAATTTTTATATTTATTAGTGTTTTTCTCCTCCTGTCATTGGGTTTAATTTGTTGTACTTGTTCTAGCTTCTTGAGGTAGTTTAGATCTGTGATTTTTTTCATTCTTCTTGTCTAATATATGAATCTAGAGCTATAAATTTTTCTCTAAATTCTGATTTAGCTATATCTCACAAGTTTTGATATGTCGAATCTTCATTAACATTAACTTCAAAATATTTTAAAATTTCCCTTGTGATTTCTTCTTTAATGCATGAGTTATTCAGATATATGTTGCTTAACTTCCAAATATTTTGGCATTTTCTAGAAATGTTTTAGTAAATTTTTAACTTTGTTCCATTGTGGCCAAACATCACAATAATGCTCTGGCAAATAATACTCTGTATTATTGCCATTCTTTTTTTGAAATTTATTTAGACTTTTCTTAATGGTCCATAATGTTGTCTATTTTGGTGAATATTCCATGTGTACTTAAAAAGTGTGTACTTTATTATGGTTGTGGATACTAATCTTTATGTGTCAGTTAAGTTGATTACTAATGTTGTTTAAATCTTTTTTATACTTAACTGATTTTGTTGTCTGTTCATTCTATCATTTACTAAGGGGAATATATGGAATCCTACAATTATTTCTCCGTGAATTTCTGTATTTCTTCTTTTAGTGTGACTTTTGCCTTCAAAACGTGTTGTTAGGTGCATACATATTTAGGATTGTTATACCTTCCTTTCGAAGTGATCTTTTTGCCTTTATAAAAAGCATCTCATTATCTTTAGTAATGCTGCACTCCTTAAATCCTATTTTGCCTGGCACTGGTATAGCTACACTTGCTTTTATTAATGTTTTTATGTTTATATCCTTTTCTACCCTCTAATGTCCTTTTAATTTCAATTGTCTTGTGTTCTTTCATTTAAATTGTTTCTCTTATAAACAGCAGTAATTTACTTTTCTTTTTTATCTTGTCTGATGCAAGATATTTTTACTGAACATTGTCTTCTTGTTTCCATAGTTTCCATTTTCATTGTATAAGCATTTATATACACACATATACATATATACATATGTCTGTATTTACACATATAAGTACATATGCATTTTATATATTTATATGTACAAAGAGAGAGGGACGTTCTATCAGTTTTGTTTCTCTCTGAAAAATCTTGACTAATACAGGTACTGTCTTAGGTTTCTTCACTCGAAAGTTACTCTTTTCCCCTTTGTAATCGTTAAGAATCTTGCAGGTTGACACTTCGAAAATATGCAAATATCCTGTTTTTCATGATACTTTCACTCACTAATGTTAGCATCCATTGAAGTTCCTTGCTGCAACAATTATTACTCTGGTGTGTACCAAATAGTGATTTTCTTTTTATTTTCGTAGTCTAGTCTATATTTTGTCTGGAATTTGGAATTGTACTGTAAGGAAGAATCACCTCTTTTCCTAAGTTATTCAGATATTTTAAATTTCCAAATATATAGGACTTCATTATTCTTTTTATGTTGATAGCTAAGTTAATTGCTTGTGGTTAGAGAATATGGTCAGCATTAGGTTAATTATTTTACATATTTGAGACTTGTTTTATACAGTACACTGTCAACTTGGGCAAGTGTTTCACGTGCATTTCTCTTTAAGACCGGGGCCCAGTTTTCCATAATATACCCATTACATCAAGCTTGCTAATTGTGTGGTTCAAATATTTTATATTTTTACTAATTTTAGTTAGGTTAAACAATAATAAAGAAGCAGTTTTTACTTACCTGATATAATATTGAATTTGTCATTTTTCCTCTATACATCTACAAATTTTTTTGCTTTACTTATTCTGAGGTATATACAAGTTTTTCATTGTTTTAAAGTTAGTTTTTATCATTTGGTATTAACCACTTGTATTCCTAATAACACTTTTACCTTAAAGTTTGTATTTTTCTGTCATTAATACAGCTGAATGCTCTTTTTTGTTACTATTTTTTATGAATATCTTTAAATAACACTTTTTTGCTTTCAATCTTTTGTGCCCTTATATTTTAGGTATTTCTTGTCAACAACATAAACAACATAATGTTTCTGCTTTCTGAAATCTGACAATCTCTGTCTTTTATTAGAAAGTTGACTTAATTTCCAATTTGGGGGAATTAATAATTTATTTAGACTTGTTACTATAATCTTATTTTGCAATTTCCATTCATTCATTCTTCTTCTAAGCCTTTATCTCCTTTATTGCCCATTTCTTCTAATTGGTTATGTTTATTGCTACTCCACTTTTCTCTTTCTGTTAGTTTGGAAGTTAGATACTTTTTCTGCTAATGGTTACTCTTGAAGTGAAATTTTATCATATATACTTAACAACTTAAGAAATTATATGATTAATCAATATCTTCAAATTCCTCCTCCCTGCTTGAATAATCAAGGACCTAAGAAACCTTTAATTCTCAATGATATCCTTTCTATCATTGAGAAAGGATTAATTGTTAATCCTTGAATTAACAGTCAATTAATTGAATTAACAGTCAATTAATTCTATACACTTCTTTTTCAATTCTACACATTAGAAATTAGTTTAATTTCTATATACATTTATAGGATATAATTTTATATACATTTTACTTGTTTACTTTTTTTTTTTGCTCTCCATCCCTTTTTTCATATCAGAAATTTTCACTGTTTTTTCCTATTGTTCTTAAATTTTTTAGAAGCTTCATTGACAAAGATTTATTGTGGGGAAACTACCACATTTGTATGCATGAAAATGTCTTCCATCCTTACCTTGCTTTTCTGTATACACAATTCTAGGTTAATAGTGATTTTCTTCTCACCTGTTTAAAGATATTGTTCAACTATCTCCTGATTTATGTCACGTTGAAAAGTCTTCTGTCATTGCTTTATTACTCCTTTGTACAGTCTCTGGCTGCTTGTATGATCTTGTCTATCTTCAGAGTTCTAAAGTTTCACTACAATATGTCTAGATATGGATTTTCTTTATTCTGCTAGTTATGTAGATTAATTCCTACATCTACAGAGGGACATCTTTTATCATCTCTGGAAAACCTTTAACCATGATCTCTTCACCTATTGCCTCTATTCTCCCTTTTAGGACTCGAGTTAGATGCATATTAGATCTTCTGTTTTATCCTCCATGTTCTCAATCATTTTTCCATGTTTTTCATCTCCCTGTCTTTTGTGTCACATTCTAGGTCATTTCTTCAATTCTATTTCCTAGTTTGTTAATTTTCTTTTACCTGGTCTAAGCTATTATTTAATTCAATCCGACCGTCTGACCAATTCAAAGCAATATCCTTTGGCCCAAACCTGTATTTCTGTTAATACATTTTTTTAGGATGCAGCATTCCTTTGTAGGCTTCTCGTTAGACATGTATCTGTATAATCTATGTAAAATCACAAAATACCAAAGGAAATATACCAGCATACAGGAGATTCAACAGAAATAACAAACAACAATTTAGAAAGTTGAATTATTTATCAGATATAGAATATAAAATAATTACATATGGAATATTTAAAAATACTTAAAATGGATTTTTAAAAGAGCAAGTTATCACAAGATCAACTACAATTCCCAACAGCGTCTTAGTCAGTTTGGGCTGCTATAACAAATTACCATAGACTGGGTGGCTGAAACAACAAGCGTTTATTTCTCACAGTTCTGGAGAGTGGGAAGTCCAAGATCACTGGTGCTGGCAGATCCAGCGCCTTGTGAGGGCCTGCTTCCTGGCTTAGGGATGTCATCTTCTTAGTTGAATCCCACATTTCCTCCTCTTTTGAAAAGGGTATGGATCCCATTCATTTGGGCTCCACCCTCATGAGTTAATTATCTCTCAAAGGCCCCACCTCCAAATATCATCACATGGGAGAATAGGCTTCAACATGGAAATGTTGGGAGTGGGAGTGCACAAACATTCAGCGCATAGCAGCATCTCCTTATAATCCTGTATACTAAGCCGTAGAAACCTCAACAGAAGAAACAATCATCCTAAATACAGAACTTAACATTTATCTATGTTAACTGTAATTGTACTGGTGTCAGCTTGTCAAAATAATTTTAATTCTGTCATCTCTTGGACATCTAATCCCTTATTGTTTGTGCCACGTGTAAAGTTGATAAACATATTATTAGGAGATGGTAGGCCAGCCACGGATTCCCTGCAGGATAATAGAAAGCTGCTTATTTAGATGTGACTGATCCACCTGGTATCTGTTACTTGATCCAAAGCATATTTCACTTTATTTTACAAGGATGCAGTGGAAGGCTTTAGCAGATGTGTTGCTGAAATACAAACATTTTCTGACTGTATCATCCCCCTGGCCTGTCACCAGTCTAAAAAGAAAATCAAGTTGGTAGCTGGTGAGAGCTGCATTCCTTCTTGTAAGTTCTTGCTTCAAATGTAGAATTTTCAAAGCCCTTTTTTGGTGAGTCTTCATTTTACAGCATGATCCTTTCCTGCAGTATTCTACTATGATTTCAGCTTCCTCTTTTCTTGAACTGTGTTACAAACCATATTCTTTTGCCTCTGGTGCCCATATGTTAGCCTCCTTCCTTTTCTGATTTCAGACATATGAGTCTCATTTGAACTGGCCTGGTATTTTTAATAAGGGATTAAAACCAGACAACATGTTGGGAGGGTTACCTTGATTTTTCTCATGCCCTGCTGTATTATTCCACTCCACTCTCACGTTGCTAATAAAGACATACCCGGCCGGGCGCGGTGGCTCACGCCTGTAATCCCAGCACTTTGGGAGGCCGAGGCGGGCGGATCACGAGGTCAGGAGATCGAGACCATTCTGGCTAACACGGTGAAACCCCGTCTCTACTAAAAATACAGAAAATTAGCCGGGCGAGGTGGCGGGCGCCTGTAGTCCTGGCTACTAGGGAGGCTGAGGCAGGAGAATGGTGTGAACCCGGGAGGCGGAGTTTGCAGTGAGCCGAGATGGCGCCGCTGCACTCCAGCCTGGGCAACAGAGTGAGACTCCGTCTCAAAAAATAATAATAATAATAATAAATATAAAATAAATAAAAATCTGTGTAAACTCCAAATTTATATATTGATTTTTACCAGATGATTCACCCCCAGCGTGGACAGAGGTTGAGTCTATTGCCTGGATTCAGGCAACTTAGAGTCCTCTTAGAGTTTCTCTAAGAAATTGCTACGTATTTCTGAAGACATCATGAGTTCAAAGTTGCTTTGGCATTCTCCATGTTCAAACATCCATCTGCCAGATAAGCACTTTCCAAAGACCCTCCTTTCTGCTGCCTTCTTTGACTACCTGTCTTTTAAGACTTGTTATTAAGTATTGCTTCTGATGAAGCGTTTCCAGTTCTTACCGCACACAGCGGACCTCTCCTCCCACTGCACTCTGTACCCATGTCTCTCCCAGCACTTGTTAAATGCCTTACTTCCCACACTAAACCAGAGCCTCCCTAGGTTCAGGTCTAGCTGGGATTCATATACATATCCCGGCTCCAGCCATGGTGCTTGGATCCAAGTAGAGGTGCTTGTGAAAGAGGAAAAGAAATTATTTTACTCAACCTGAAGAGGTTTCTGTCACCCCAAATCCTCATCATAATCTAGTGGGTAATAAAAAATGCACATATGTAATACTGGATGGTTGGAATGAAGGTTCTGTAAGATAGGGATGAGAAGAATTCTAACCATAGGGCTCTAGGGAGAGAGACCTCTGGAGCCTGTTTGGTGACTTAGAAATGTCTTTGTTTCATTTCATTTGTTGCAAAGTAATTGAACCATGTGATGAAATAGACTTCTGTGATGAGTTACATAACTATTCGTTTATTTTTTTCGAACAGGTGATTTCTTCCTTTTTGAAAAGTAAAGCTCTCAGGAATTATTTAATCTTTGTTTGAAGCCAATTAAATATTAAAGGATCTCTCCCACCTTTGCATAAGTCAACAGAATGGAAAATTTCATGGGGTGATGGGATAGAGGGGCACAGAGCTTTGGAATCAATTCCTCTCCTTTCTCTACACTCACTGCTACCCTGTTTGGCACTCCATTAACTCTTGCCTGGAATACTGTAATCTTCCAGGATTGTCTTTTTCCAGTGCATTTCTGTCCCATTTCATTAATGCAAAGTTAATCTCCTACGGTGCTAATTTTACTTAAAATCTTTCTCTGAATTCTGACTAGCTGTTAAATTTAGTCTTCAGTCTGTAGCCTGGAAATCAGAACCCACAGGCTGCTTTATCAGCTCTCGTCTCATCTTTCACTGCTCCTCAGTGTGTGTCCTGAAGCTCCAGCTACACCAGATGACATAAGGTGGCCCCAGGCCTCACTCATGCTGCTCCTTCCACCTACAGTGCTGCCCTTGTCCCAGGCTTGCCTCCCACTGACAAGGCTTCCACACCACAACTTTTTTTCCTATCTCCATGTTGCATTTGAGGCTCAGGGGAGTAAGCACCTGCCCTTGGCAGCCCCACTTCCATTTTCCCATCTTCCAAGTCACAGTTCTCTTTATTTTCTTTGAAAAATCAGTCCTCTCACTCTTAATCATGTGGGAGCTCCAGGAGTAGGCCCTGACTGGCTTACACCTGTTGGCATATCCTGTCTCCCAAGACACAAAAATTGGTTCAGGAATGAGAACATGACCCTAGGCAGACACATAAACTTTTCCTCCAGTTCATGGTGCTTTAGGGTTTGGAACTATTATAGTCATATTTGCAAACACAAGGGAGCCACCTTGAGAATGGGGACGTTTCAGGGAAGCAGAGCTGAGAGATACAT
This sequence comes from Theropithecus gelada, assembly GCF_003255815.1. Taxonomy (NCBI): domain Eukaryota; kingdom Metazoa; phylum Chordata; class Mammalia; order Primates; family Cercopithecidae; genus Theropithecus; species Theropithecus gelada. Next base: position 105,057,498 of record NC_037668.1, read on the forward strand.
CTCAGAATATCATTGAGTCCTGGATCAAGCTGAGCCTGAAGACAAATATCTGCTAAACATTCAGTTATGTAAATAAATTCTACTTTTTATTTAAGCGTGCTCAAACAGGATTTTCTGTAGCTTCCAAAAAAATTATGTCCAACAGATACTCTCCATTTAATGACATGTAGAAACCCTTCTAGAGCCTCTTCACCAGTATCCTGGCTCCCCATCCCCTATCGTAAGCACCTTACAGATAAAAAATATTAATATTTCACAAATATTGGGGGAACAAAGACACAATGTATAGACCAGATCGACAATAGGAAGTAGTAAAGTGCGTTTTCAGTACAAAGATGTTGTAGTGATTCTACCACCCTTTTGGGCACTTTCCTTGCCTGTGGTTCTCTATGCTGTCATTGAGTTGGCTTGATAGGAATCCTGGAGTTGCTAATGTAGGTAGATATAGCTGGGAAGCTGTAAACAGAACTATAATACAATACAGTAAAAGATGAAAAGATATGCTATTAAAAGAAAGAATATTGCATTGTGAAACTTTTAATTATATAGATACATACACATATGTATATTGGGACACAATGTTAAATGTATTTCTTAGTGTGGATGGAAGTATTTTTTTTTCTTTTTTTGAGACAAAGTCTCAGTCTGTCGCCAGGCTGGAGTGTAGTGGCGAGATCTCGGCTCACTGCAACCTCCACCTGCCGGGTCCGAGTGATTCTCCTGCCTCAGCCTCCTGAGTAGCTGGGACTACAGGCGTGTGCCACCACGCCCAGCTAATTTTTGTATTTTTAGTAGAGACGGGATTTCACCATGTTGGCCAGGATGGTCTCAATCTCTTGACCTCGTGATCTGCCCGCCTCAGCCTCCCAAAGTGTTGGCTACCGCGCCCAGCCAGCAAAATGTTTTTAAAAACCATTGCTCTAGCTCCCACATGAGACAATTCTGTAATACACAATACAAAAGAAAGCAACAGAGGGCATGATATTAGAGAGGGTATTTATTTTACAAATTTTATTTTTCAGTTATATAGATACATACGTATATATATGTATTGAGTCACTAAATGAAATGTACTTCTTATTGTGGGTGGTAGGGCAAAAGTTTGAAAACCACTGACTTGCTCTCTACCTGTGGCCTGAAATATTACAAAACAGTATGATTGTCTGAACTGCAGTCAGCAACGTGAGAAGAAGAAGGAGAGTCCATAATAACCTCAGCAACTGGAGCTACGGAGGCAGGCAATATATCTGTAGAGTGATTCCTGGGCTTCCTGGCAAGCAGTGAAGTGCATGTCTGCAGGACTGCTTGCAGAGCCAAGGCAGACAACAGAGCTGGCCAAACCAGGGCATGTATCTTTCCAGCCTGTTTCCATGGCCAGCTCCTCAAGTTATCTAATTAAAGGCCATGCAGACACGGGAGACAAGAGCCTTTGGAGAAAGAGGAGCCAGAAGAGGTTAAACATTTTGAACTGCTTGCTACCTTTGGCTTTGGCCTAAAGGAACCCTGAGGGATGCTTTGCAAAGAACCTGGCCTCCCGAATCAAAAGTACAGAGACAATCTACTGGAATGTGTGGCTGCTTTAGTATTTGGAGAATAATAATAACAAAAGCCAGATGTCTTTAAAAAGAAGGTAATTTGCTTTTCGAAAAAATATTTGCTCTTCTCATGTTTTAAATTGTTCAGCTCTTGTCTTCTACATTTAAGACAAGATGTTCTCTAAATGTTTAGCACTTAGAGAATGATATATTCCTTTGACTAGATTTTTGCTTAGTTTTTATCTTTCTTTAAAAGGTTTCAGCTACCTGGCTTACTCTTTCTATTCCGTTTAATTTTTTCCTTCATTGTTTTCACTTGAAAACATTGTTGTTACCTTTTCTCCTTAAGCTTTATTCGCAACTATATCCTCGAAATTCTACGTTTCTGATTTTAACATCTAAAATTTTGATTATTTTATTCTCATTTTTCCCTAGTTATACTTTTAATTTCTGAGCCCCGGTTTTCTTTTTTTTAACCAGTTCAATGTGTTATCTGTATTCCTTTTATTTGATTTCTCTTATTTCAATCTCAATTTTTTTCCTCCACATTTGGTTTTCTTGGTTTATATATGTATTTTCTTATTTGTAATTTTAATCATTATGTTCCTTGTATAGTGTACATTTATTAGGCTGACAAGCGACAGAAATGCAAAGCTTAGGCTTTTAACCTCTATACCATTCAGGCTTCATCTGCAAACAACTTTGTAGCTAACTAATCTAGAACATTTCCTACACCGATTGGCCGCTAACATGTTTTTTTTCTCTTTTGATCTATCTCCCTTCTTAGCAGGGTTACGGGAAGCTCCTCCTGCTCCTGAATCTTTCCATTTCCTCCACTTGTCAGAAGAAGCAAGGACAGGCTGCCTAAGCCAGAAGAATTCAGGGTTATTAAAACAGTCACTCAGACTCTTGCGGGATGGCTTTCACATACATGATACGTCTGTGAGTCACATAGAACAGATCCAACTCCCAGAACAGTGTCAGAAAGTGGTGCCTTTTCATGTCTTTTTTTTAAACTTTTATTTTAGGTTTGCAACTACATGTGCAGGTTTGTTACCTAGGTGAACTTGTGTTACGGGGATTTGTTGTACATTATTTCATCACTCAGGTATTAAGCCCAGTAGTTACCTTTACTGAGCCTCTCCCTCCTCCCACCCTCCACCCCCAAGTAGTTCCCAGTGTCTTTGTTGTTCCCTTCTGTGTATTCATGTGTTCTCATTCTTTAGCTCACACTTATAAGTGAGAACATGTGGTGTTTGGTTTTCTGTTCCTGCATTAGCTTGCTAAGAATAATACTTCCAGCTTCATCTATGTTCCTGCAAAAGACATAATCTCATTTTTTTTATGGCTGCATAGCATTCCGTGGTGTATATATACCATATCTTCTTTATCCAGTCTATCATTGATGGGCATTTAGGTTGATTCCATGTCTTTGCTATTGTGAATAGTGTTGCAATGAACATTTGCATCCCAGGGAAGCCCTCAGAATTAGGGAAGGTGGTCAAGAATGTGCTCTGACCCTTTTTTCATCTCTTTTGGAGAGAATAAGACTTTTCCTTAAACCCAGAGGAATAATCTGAACAATTTAAATGACCATGGCCAAGAATTTCATCATGTAATACTGAGAGATGGGACTACCTGGATTTCCTAGGTCAACTAAGAATCCCTAAGTCTAGCTGGGAAGGTGACTGCTTCCAGCTTTAAACATGGGGCTTGCAACTTAGCCCACACCCGACCAGAGAGCTCACTAAAATGCTAATTAGGCAAAACAGGAGGCAAAGAAATAGCCAATCATCTATTGCCCGAGAGCACAGCGGGAGGGACAAGGATTGGGATATAAACCCAGGCATTTGAGCCGGTTACGGCAACCCCCTTTGGGTCCCCTCCTCTTATATGGGAGCTCTGTTTTCACTCTATTTCACTGTATTAAATCTTGCAACTGTACTCTTATGGTCCATGTTTTGTTACCGCTCGAGCTGAGCATGCGTTTGCCGTCCACCACTGCTGTTTGCCGCCATCGCAGACCCGCCCTTGACCTTCATCCCTCCAGATCCGGCAGGGTATCCTCTGTGCTCCTGATCCAGCAAGGCACCCATTGCCACTCTCGATTGGGCTAAAGGCTTGCCATTTTTCCTGCATGGCTAAGTGCCTGGGTTTGTCCTAATTGAGCTGATGGTTCTCTTCCGTGACCCACAGCTTCGAATGGAGCAACAACACTCACCACATGGCCCAAAATTCCATCCTTTGGAATCTGTGAGGCCAAGAACCCCGGGTCAGAGAACACGAGGCTTGCCACCATCTTGGAAGTGGCCCACCACCATTTTGGAAGCGGCCCACCACCATCTTGGGAGCTCTGGGAGCAAGGACCCCCGGTAACATTTTGGTGACCACGAAGGGACCTCCAAAAGCGGTAATATTGGGCCACTTTCGCTTGCTATTCTGTCCTATCCTTCCTTAGAATTGGAGGAAAATACCAGGCACCTGTCGGCCAGTTAAAAACGATTAGCGTGGCCGCTGGACTTAAGATTCAGGTGTGAGGCTATCTGGGGAAGGACTTTCTAACAGCCCCCAACCCTTCTGGAGTGGGGACATTGGTCTGCCTGGAGCCAGCTTCCACTTTCAATTATCTTGGGAAGCCGAGGGCCGACTGGAGGCAGAAAGCTGTCGTCCCAAACTCCCGGCAGTAGCCGGTTGAGATCATGGCGCAGCCAGAAGTCTCTACTCAACAGTTGCCCATGCGTACACCCCTACCTTTCCTTCTGACCCATACCTCCTGGGTCCTGACCACCACAATCTTGAAAGTGTAGCCCCAAAATTCTCCTTACCTCTGAATCTACTTCCTCTGATCCCTGCCTCCTAGATACTAATGGTTCAGACTTTCATTTCCTCTAACAAGTTGTATCTCCAAAGGGATCTAAGGAAGCTCTAGGCTGCATCCTTAGGCATCTAGGCTATAAACCCAGGGAGTCTTATTCCTGGTGTCCCTCCCGATTTAGGTCTACAGCTCTCAACATGGGCAGTTATGTTGGACCTGTTCCCCACCACCCTTGCCAGGGCCCCAAGTTTGTAATGGCTGAGAGAGAGAGACTCGGAGAGAGAGAGACAGAGAGAGAGACAAAGAGGGAGTCCAAGAGAAAAATAAAAAGATAGAAAAAGTAAAAAAGTGTGCCCTATTTCTTTAAAAGCCAGGGTAAATTTAAAACCTGTAATTAATCATTGAAGGTCTTCTCTGTGACCCTATAACACTCCAATACCACTTGGTTGTCAGTGTAAATAAGGGCATAGCCCGAAAGCACTGATGCTACTGACAACCCAGAGCTGTCCTGTAAAAAATCCTTAACCCAGCAGATTTCCTAACAGGGGATTAAATCTTAATTACCATGCAAGGTCCAACCAGACCTAGAAGGAACTCCCTTCAGGATAGGACGATAGATGGTTCCTCCCAGGTGACTGAGAAAAAAACCCAATGGGTATTCAGTAATTGATACGAAGACTCTTGTGGAAGCAGAGTTAGAAAATTTGCCTAATAATTGGTCTCCTCAAACGTGCGAGCTGTTTGCACTTAGCCAAGCCTTAAAGTACTTACAGAATCAAAAGACTATCTCAATCCTGACTCAAAAGGTTAGCTACACCCTTTCTCAAACGAATTTGCATAAGAACTGTTGTTTATAGGAATGTATCTTGACGGGGCAGCTGGGTTGTTATAAAATACCCAGTCCAGCTCTAGGACTCACCCCTGAGTGCAAAGGCAATGTTGGGCACACTGGTAAAGGACCACTAGAATCCAGCAGCCCAGACCCCTTTCTTTGTAGTCAAGAGAGGCGGGAAAACAGGTGCAGGACTGCTACATTGGTGAGCGTAACTAATCCGATAAGCAGAGGACCATGAGTGGTTACGCACCCTGGAAAGGAACTCACCGCCGAGCGCAAAGGCAATGTTGGGCACGCTGGTAAAGGACCACTAGAATCCAGCAGCCTGGATCCCTTTCTTTGCAGTCAAAAGAGGTAGGAAAACAGGTGCAGGACTGCTACGTCAGTGAGCGTAACTAATCCGATAAGCAGAGGTCCACAGGTGGTTACGCACCCTGGAAAGGAATAAGCATTAGGACCATAGAGGGCGCTCTATGACGAATGCTCATGGGAAAATGACAAGGGGTGCTGGCATCCCTATGTTCTTTTTTCAGATGGGAAACGTTCCCCCCGAGGCAAAAACGACCCTAAGATGTATTCTGCAGAATTAGGACCAATTTGACCCTCAGACGCTAAGAAAGAAATGACTTATATTCTTCTGCAGTACCGCCTGGCAATGATATCCTCTTCAAGGGGGAGAAACCTGGCGTCCTGAGGGAAGTATAAATTTTAACACCGTCTTAAAACTAGACCTCTTTTGTAGAAAAGAAGGCAAATGGAATGAAGTGCCGTATGTACAAACTTTCTTTTCATTAAGAGACAACTCGCGATTATGTAAAAAGTGTGATTTATGCCCTACAGGAAGCCCTCAGAGTCTACCTCCCTACCCCAGCGTCCCCCAACTCCTTCCCCAACTAATAAGGACCCCCCCTTCAACCCATTCGGTCCAAAAGGAGATAGATAAAAGGGTAAACAATGAACCAAAGAGGGTGAATATTCCCTGATTATGCCCCCTCCAAGCAGTGGGAGGAGGAGAATTCGACCCAGCCAGAGTGCATGTACCGTTTTCTCTCTCAGACTTCAAGCAAATTAAAATAGACCTAGGTAAATTCTCAGATACCCCTGATGGCTATATTGATGTTTTACAAGGGTTAGGACACTCCTTTGATCTGACATGGAGAGATATAATGTTACTGCTAAATCAAACACTAACCCCAAATGAGAGAAATGCTGCCATAACTGCAGCCTGAAAGTTTGGCGAATCTCTGGTATTACAGTCAGGTCAATGATAGGATGACAACAGAGGAAAGAACGATTCCCCACAGGCCAGCAGGCAGTTCCCAGTGTAGACCCTCATTGGGACACAGAATCAGAACATGAAGATTGGTGCCACAGACATTTGCTAACTTGCGTGCTAAAAGGACTAAGGAAAACTAGGAAGCAGCCTATGAATTATTCAGTGATGTCCACTGTAACACAGGTGAAGGAAGAAAATCCCACTGCCTTTCGGGAGAGACTAAGGGAGGCATTGAGGAAGCATACCTCCCTGTCACCTGACTCTGTTGAAGGCTAACTAATCTTAAAGGATAAGTTTATCACTCAGTCAGCTGCAGACATTAGGAAAAAACTTCAAAAATCTGCCTTAGGCCCAGAGCAAAACTTAGAAACCCTACTGAACTTGGCAACATTTTTTTATAATAAAGATCAGGAGGAGCAGGCGGAATGCGACAAATGGGATAAAAAAAGGCCACCGCTTTAGTCATGTCATGGCCCTCAGGCAAGCGGACTTTGGAGACTCTGGAAAAGGGATAAGCTGGACAAATCAAATGCCTAATAGGACTTGCTTCCAGTGCGTTACAAGGACACTTTAAAAAAGATTGTCCAAGTAGAAGTAAGCTGCCCCCTCGTCCACACCCCTTATGTCAAGGGAATCATTGGAAGGCGCACTACCCCAGGGGATGAAGGTCCTCTGAGTCAGAAGCCAGCAGTAGGACTGAGGGTGCCCGGGGCAAGTGCCAGCCCATGCCATCACCCTCACAGAGCCCCGGGTATGCTTGACCATTGAGGGCCAGAAGGTTAACTGTCTCCTGGACACTGGCGCAGCCTTTTCAGCCTTACTCTCCTGTCCCGGACAACTGTCCTCCAGATCTGTCACTATCCGAGGGGTCCTAGGACAGCCAGTCACTAGATACTTCTCCCAGCCACTATGTTGTGACTGAGGAACTTTACCGCTTTCACATGCTTTTCTAATTATGCCCGAATGCCCCACTCCCTTGTTAGGGAGAGACATTCTAGCAAAAGCAGGGGCCATTATACACCTGAACATAGGAGAAGGAACACCCGTTTGTTGTCCCCTGCTTGAGGAAGGAATTAATCCTGAAGTCTGGGCAACAGAAGGACAATATGGATGAGTAAAAAATGCCCATCCTGTTCAAGTTAAACTAAAGGATTCCACCTCCTTTCCCTACCAAAGGCAGTACCCCCTCAGACCCGAGGCCCAACAAGGCCTCCAAAGGATTGTTAAGGACCTAAAAGCCCAAGGCCTAGTAAAACCATGCAATAGCCCCTGCAATACTCCAATTTTAGGAGTACAGAAACCCAGTGGACAGTGGAGGTTAGTGCAAGATCTCAGGATTATCAATGAGGTTGTTGTTACTCTATACCCAGCTGTACCTAGCCCTTATACTCTGCTTTCGCAAATACCACAGGAAGTAGAGTGGTTTACAGTCCTGGACCTTAAGGATGCCTTTTCTGCATCCCTGTACATCCTGACTCTCCCTTTGAAGATCCTTCAAACCCAGCGTCTCAACTCACCTGGACTGTTTTATCCCAAGGGTTCGGGGATAGCCCCCATCTATTTGGCCAGGCTTTAGCCCAAGACTTGAGCCAATTCTCATACCTGGACACTCTTGTCCTTCAGTACATGGATGATTTACTTTTAGCCACCCGTTCAGAAACCTTGTGCCATCAAGCCACCCAAGCGCTCTTAAATTTCCTTGCTATCTGTGGCTACAAGGTTTCCAAACCAAAGGCTCCGGTCTGCTCAGAGCAGGTTAAATACTTAGGTCTAAAATTATACAAAGGCACCAGGGCCCTCAGTGAGGAATGTGTCCAGCTTATACTGCCTTATCCTCATCCCAAAACCCTAAAGCAACTAAGAGGGTTCCTTGGCATAACAGGTTTCTGAACAATGGAACAACTTCAGCACAGAAATAAACACCACTTCCGTTTTAGTAGGACCTCTTGTTTCCAATCTGGAAATAACCCATACTTCAAACCTCACCTGTGTAAAATTTATCAATGCTATAGACACAACCAACTACCAATGCATCAGGTGGGTAACTCCTCCCACTCGAACAGTCTACCTACCCTCAGGAATATTTTTTGTCTGTGGCACCTCAGCCTATCATTGTTTGAATGGCTCTTTAGAATCTATGTGCTTCCTCTCATTCTTAGTGCCCCCTATGACCATCTACACTGAACAAGATTTACACAATTATGTCATACCTAAGCCCCACAAAAAAGAGTACCCATTCTTCCTTTTGTTATCAGAGCAGGAGTGCTAGGTGGACTAGGTACTGGCATTGGTGGTATCACAACCTCTACTCAGTTCGACTACAAACTATCTCAAGAACTAAATGGTGACATGAAATGGGTCGCCAACTCCCTGGTCACCTTGCAAGATCAACTTAACTCCCTAGCAGCAGTAGTCCTTCAAAATCGAAGAGCTTTAGACTTGCTAACCGCCAAAAGAGGGGGAACCTGTTTATTTTTAGGGGAAAATGCTGTTATTATGTTAATCAATCAGGCATCATCGCTGAGAAAGCTAAAGAAATTTGAGATCGAATATAACGTAGAGCAGAGGAGCTTCAAAACACTGGACCCTGCAGCCTCCTTAGCCAATGGATGCTGTGGATTCTCCCCTTCTTAGGACCTCTGGCAAGTATAATATTGCTACTCTTTGCACCCTGTATCTTTAACTTCCTTGTTAAGTTTGTCTCTTCCGGAATCGAAGCTATAAAACTACAAACAGTTCTTCAAATGGAGTCCCAGATGCAGTCCATGACTAAGATCTACTGTAGACCCCTGGACCAGCCTGCTAGCCCATGCTCTGATGTTAATGACATTGAAGGCACCCTTCCCAAGGAAATCTCAACTACACCACCCCTACTAAGCCCCAATTCAGTAGGAAGCAGTTAGAGCGGTTGTCAGCCAACCTCTCCAACAGCACTTGGATTTTCCTGTTGAGAGGGCGGCTGAGAGAAGGACTAGCTGGATTTCCTAGGCCGATTAAGAATCCTTAAGCCTAGCTGGGAAGGTGATCACGCCTACCTTTAAACACGGGGCTTGCAACTTAGCCCACACCTGACCAATCAGAGAGCTTACTAAAATGCTAATTAGGCAAAACAGGAGGTAAAGAAATAGCCAATCATCTATTGCCTGAGAGCACAGTGGGAAGCACAAGGATCAGGATATAAACCCAGGCATGCAGGCCGACTACAGCAACCCCCTTTGGGTCCCCTCCCCTTATGGGGGAGCTCTGTTTTCACTCTATTTCACTCTATTAAATCCTGCAACTGTACTCTTCTGGTCCATGTTTTGTTATGGCTTGAGCTGAGCATTCGTTCACTGTCCACCACTGTTGTTTGCCACCATCACAGACCTGCTGCTGACTTCCATCCCTCCGGATCTGGCAGAGTGTCTGCTGTGCTCCTGATCCAGCTAGGCACCCATTGCCACTCCATATGGGGCTAAAGGCTTGCCATTGTTCCTGCACAGCTAAGTGCCTGGGTTTGTCCTAATCAAGCTGAACACTAGTCACTGGGTTCCATGGTTCTCTTCCATAACCCACGGCTTCTAATAGAGTTGTAACACTCACCGCATGGCCCAAGATTCCATTCCTTGGAATCTGTGAGGCCAAGAACCCCGGGTCAGAGAACACAAGGCTTGCCACCATCTTGGAAGTGGCCCACCGCCATTTTGGAAGCCGTCCGCCACCATCTTGGGAGCTCTGGGAGCAAGGACCCCCCGGTAACAATACCATCTAATTTCTTTAAGGACTTGTATCAGTGAAAGTCCAATCAGGACACAGAAATTACATGGCAATTTGAAAAAAGAAATAGAGTAAAGGTATCATGTGCATCCATGTGAAGAGAACACCATACATGCTTTATGTGAGCAATAAAGCTTTTTAATTACCTGGGTGCAGGCGGGCTGAGTCCGAAAAGAGTGTCAGCGAAGGGAGATAGGAGTGGGCCGTTTTATAGGATTTGGGTAGGTAAAGGAAAATTACAGTCAAAGGGGGTTTTTCTCTGGTGGGCAGGGGCGGGGGTCACAAGGTGCTCAGTTGGGGAGCTTTTGAGCCAGGAAAAGGAATTTCACAAGGTAATGTCATCAGTTAAGGCAGGAACAGGCCATTTTCACTTCTTTTGTGGTGGAACATCATCAGTTAAGGCATGAACCGGGCCATCTGGATGTATACGTGCAGGTGACAGGGGATATGATGGCTTAGCTTTGGCTCAGAGGCCTGACAAAAGGGGCAGTTGCTAGTGAGCGATAACAAGTACTCTAAAGAATACGGGAGTGGCAGGCACATTCTCTTGAGCTTTGCTACTTTGGAGGTCTTCGTCCCCAAAAGGGGGAATGCTTTCATCAGGAGACACAACAGTAATTTCACTGAATTTGAAGAGATGATCGCCAACTGGTCATTTGAGGCTGTTTATGTCACTAAATCAATGGGCCAAAAATAAGGAGCTGCTTCACTGGTGGAGTGATTGATCCCAATTACCAAGGAGAAATTTAATGGGCAGCCTTCTCCCCTGGGACTGAGCCAGAAGTCCAAGGAAGAAGCCAACACCTCCCAGGGCTGAGATCAGACATCATTGGAGAGGGCATGGCAAGGCACACTGGCAGAGAAATTCACTGAGGTGTCATGTCAGTGGAGCTTGCTGGAAAACTGCCCCTTGGAGTGCTAAGGTAATATCCTCAGGGAGGAGCCATGTCGCAGAAGTCACTGGAAAGCCACCTGAAGGAATGTGGGGAAAGTTGTTCAGAGGAAGCTGCCCTGTTAGCAGCTCTCTGCAAGGAGGTATGCTGGGGGAAGATGTTCATAAGGATGTGCCCACCATCTGCACTTTGCTTAAAATGGCTGGAACCAGTTGCCTGAGACAGCCATTCAAGTGAAGGTGTTTTGCTGGTAGCCCTCCCACTATAAAGTTGTTTACAGGAAGTGCTCTATGCTGCCGGCCACTGGGCACGGTAGAAAACACAGAGCGTGTGCACAAACACATGTACTCTCTCTCTATATATATTTATCTCTCTCTCTCTCTCTCTTTCTCTGCAGGAGATGATCACCAGAAACAAGAAGAAAAGCTCCTTCCTTCTGTGATCCTCCAGCACTGTCTATTGACAAAGCTTAGCAACATGTTCACTGTAAAGAAGAAATTCTTAAGGGGTTCAGCTCCATTATCCTAAAATGGTAATAAATGGATTGGGGGTTGAGACAATGAGTTGATAACTGGGAATAGTACATTCCTTTAGCTACTCATTTTCCATATTTACCCTTCACTCATGTGAGTTCTGTACAATGAAGCAACTCTGTGTTTCCACCTAACAAGATATTGCTATTCTCACAAATGAAGAAATTCTCACCCTTCACAAAATAAAGAGATGCACAGTCCTAACCATCACTGTATCCATTGCCAGCTATAGTCATTACTCCTCAAATTCTATGATAGTTTCACTGATTATTTTCTTGCCTAAAGACTATTATGTATGGTTAAGCATCACTAGTTTGTGTAAAAATAAAAATGGAAAAAAGGGAAAGAAATAGCCTACATAAACATATAATAGCCAAAGAGACTACAAAGACTACAAATAACACAAAGCCACTACAGCCCTCATTTCAGTAGTGGGGCACAAGGCCATCGTTGATACCTCTGGCTTATATTTCTTTTGACCTTGGCCAGAAGCTCGGCGGGTCAATTCTTTATCCAGTAGAGTGACCTAAAACTTCCTTCAGAAGAGTGAAGTCCTTAATCGTCTGCCTTTTTTTTTTTTTTTTTTTTTTTTTTTGGTATAAGAACTGCTAATGGGCACCCCAGATAATCCCCTGGATTCCACATAATCCTCCTTCTCCTCAGTGTGTAGCAGCAACTCAATTTCCCTTTGAAAATTGAGATCAATCACTCCAACCAGTGAAGCAACTTCTTATTTTTGGTCTGTTGTTTTAGTGACACAAACAGCCTCAAATGACCAGGTGGCAATGTTCTCTTCAAATTCAGTGAAACTGTTGTGTCTCCTGATGAAAGCATTCTCCCTCTTGCTGCAAAGACCTCCAAATTAGCAAAGCTCAAAGTTTCCATTGGATTTGGCAGTTCCATCACTGATAACAGTAAAGAGAATCATTTCAGGGGAGTAGTGGGAACAGAAACCAGATTACAAGAGGGTTTACGATGAAGAGAAGGCAAGGCAGGGAAGCCAGTAAGTGAATGCAGCCCACTCTTTCAAAAGAAAAGCTATGAAACTAAGCAGAGGAGAGCTCTGTAAAGCACTTAGAAGAGGACACAGTATTTTGAGAGGAATTTTTAAGATGAGGAAAACTTACACATCTTATAAAATTCAAGTGGAAATTCTTCTATGTAAAAAGAAATTGAAGGAAGAGATGAGTAAACAAGATCCCAAAAGGGATGGGATCAATATACTCAAAGCATTGGGATCTCTGCCTCAGTCTCTGAGCCCAAAGAAGTGGGTAGGGCTGTGATGGGAGAAAATAAAGGCAAATCTGTAGGAGGTGGAACAGGAAGTTGAGCTGGTTACCTTCCCCCAGTTTAATTTTCAGATTACAAAGCAAAGCCTTTTGATGAAAGAACTGAGTTGGTAGAGCAGGAAGATTGAAGAAAATGCACAATTTTGAAAAGAACAATAGTGGAAAATAGAGAGGGACAAGGGATAGAGAAATCTAATCTTGTTGTCTATAAATCATGACTCAAATTTTACTTCCTCCTTGATGTGTGCTGTGCCTCTTCAACTGATAGTAAATAAAAGATTAGTAACATCTCTATATAGCAATTAAAAACAGAGGTTTCTCTTTAAGCTCCTATCCTATAACTCTTATATAGCACTTGTCATTTTCTGCTATGTAGTTTTTTTCCTTTCTAGAATCCACTGTAACTCTTTAATGTATTAGATTTTTGTATCCCTCATAAGCATCTACTAGAGTGTGTAGCTCATTAACACAGTGTTTCAATAACTAATTGTTGTACAACAAACCACGCTCTACTAATGGAGTAAAGTAACAACCTTTTGTAATTATTCTCTCTCATGGTTCTGGGGATAACTAAGTGGTTCTCACTTGGGGGTCTCTCCTGAGGTTGCAGTCAGGAAACATCTGGAGGCTCCTGCCTGCACATCTCTAGAGTGTGATGTTGGCTCCTGGTGGGACCTCAGCCAGGGGGCTGCCCTCCGCAATACACATATGTGACTTCTCCATGCGGCTTGGGCTTCCTCAGGGGACAGTGGCTGGGTTCCGAGAGCAAGTGTCCTAGAAAAGAGCTGGGCAGGTGCTATAATCCTTTTTATGATCTCTGAAGTCATGCAGTAGTATTCTGTAACATTATATTTATTAGAATTAAGTCACTAAGGCCAGCCCATATTCAAGAGGTGGGGAGTTTAGACTCCATGTCTTGATGAGAGGAGTGTCAAGGGATTTGAAGATACTACACATATAAATGCTAATTAGTTGCTTGTTTTAAGCATTTATTGTATTTTGAAAAAGCCCCAGAAAGAAAGAGAATGAGAGTGGTGCACAGTCTTACAAGGTCTGAATAGAAGTCAGGAATAATGCTAAAGAGTCAATTAACCCATAAAAGATGCTAACCATGGCTGCTTATTTCACTAGTGTTTGTAATCTTCTTTTACAATCTCTTTTTAGGAGATAAAATTGAGCTGTTTGGTCTAGAAAGTTGTAGTAGGTCAGTGCTTCTGCTACTTTATGGGCACACAAACTCCTGGGGATCTTGTTAAAATGCAAGATTTTAACAATGTGATGCCAGGGGCATCACATTCTGCATTTCTAGGAAGCTACAAGGGAGATACTGCAGCTCCATGGGCCACCCATTGAACAGCAAGTTAGCAGAAAGTAATACGGGTAACTGCCTGGCTCCTGTGATCCCACCCTTCTCTGGGAGGAGCGCTAATGGGGTATGCCACCAGAGGTCCTTATGGGCTTACAAGACCTTAGCCCTCTGGCCTGTGAACTCGTGATGCCAATAAGGTTAATCTGTTCTTCCACAAGACTTGTAGAACTGGAATTAAAGGAAGAGGGTAATTTACCTCTCTCTTGTGGTAGAAGCACGGAATATGAGGCTCTATCCATCATGTCAGAAAGCCAGTTTCCAGGAGGAATAAAGGGAACACACAGAGAGAAGAGAATCCAGGTGACACTCCAGTGCCTGATGAGGCTCAGACCTGACCCCACTCTGAAAGATTATACAAAATATCCTAATATTGTTCCGGCAAATTCCCCTCTTGGCCTAAATTTGTTCTACTTGGGTTTTTATCATTTGAAACTAAAAAAGCTCTAACAAAGGGTAGGGAAAGTAGGGGATATGTTCTCTTGGAAATGTAATGCTCACTGTTTTGCAGTACTAGATGATTATCCAGACGTCTGCAATCTGAGGGTGAGGAAAGACTGTCCCTTAAGTCATGTTAAAGGTGTGTTCCCAACAGAGTGGACTGAATATGAAAGAAGACGACAATGGAACACTAAGGCCGAGGGAAGATGAGAAAAGTCTCAACCTACCTAAAATAGGAAAAACATCTGGAAAAGGGAGGCAAAGAGAGTCTATGGATTAAAATCGTTGGATAGTATCGAAAGAAACTGTTACCCAAAAGTGATGCCTGCTGAAAACAGATGGGAAAAGGACAGTCTAGGAATAGCAAAGCTAATATTCTCTAAAGAGTGACCAGACCCTGGGCCTGAGTGGAAGTTAAAAGCAAGATAGTCCTGCCCAGCAAAGAACAAAACATTGACTTTTCGTATATGTTGGACATTGTGCGATTTGCTTTACATTTATGACCTTATTAAATGACCCCCTAAGAAAGTTTCGCTCATGCCCGTCCCTGAAACTCTAGCACAGTCACAGCTGGCACTCCCACAGTCGAAAGAGAGGAAACCGAATGTGGATCATATCATGTGGTTCTCACCTGGCAGACCCTATGACTGGGTATGCCTCAGCAGGCAAACCTCAGAGTCCTCCGAAGTCTCAGAGACTGCAAGCTGTGCAGGTGACACAAGAATGACACGGCCACCTTTCCATGTTTGGAGTAAATTTTTAATAACCAGTTTCTTGATTACAACTTCATCTATATAAATCCCCTTATTCTAGGATCTACACAGTTAAACCTAATATTTCACAGCACATTTCTAAAACAGTACATTTTTTACACTAAAAAAATAAAATAAAATAAAAGCCTGGTTACCACCAAGGTGTATTGTCCATGAATTGAAAGGCTTTCCTATTTAAGTAGCAGGTACATGTGTAAATAGGGCAGGCAGCAACAGAACAGCAATATTGGAGAACGCTTTCCTTGTAGTAAATGCCCTTGAGTATGAGATGTGACAATGAAGCAATAAGGCCAATTCTATAAAGCAAAAATGGATACTGATCTCCTTATTTTGTAGCCATACCTTATGGTATGTTTATAACGTATTTCTTTCACATGTTAAAACAGTATCTACTAAAGATGGGCTTAATTTTGGTAAAGTGAACTGAAAAAAGTTGTATGTTAATGCAACATTTGTTGTAAAGATTCCAGAAACGCAGGAGTCAAAAATTCAAATTATGATTCCCACAGTAACTGTAACTCTGGTATACAACATACATAATGAAAGAAATGTTATCAACATATACCATAGTAGAAAATACTCAGTAAGCAGAAACAAGCTGAGTTATGCTTGCTGTGGGAATCATCATTCTCAACTAGCTGGGAATAGATAAAAATCGAAACCATAAATGCATGCATTATTTTTTGCAGTTAATTCTAATTTTTCTTGATCCAATTTAATCAGCTTTGTATCCAAACTACATTTTCCCTTCACAAACTGCAAATGAATGTCTTTCGTAATTTTAAAATCCACATAATTTGATTTCTTTTCCTCACACAGGCTGCCTTTTGCAGGATGGCATCATTACACCCTGTCCCTCCCTGAAATGTCAGGACACATCTGCTGGGATTCATTTATCTACATTCCTTTTCTCTCTGAAGGACACCATGGGGAAGGAGAAAAAGAACAGCAAAGAGAACAAGAATCATATTGAGTAGCTTAGAAAGGTACATAAGTGCAACAGAAACAGGGACACTGTCACCATTAACTTCCCCTATGGTATCCTCCTGAGCTGACACAAGAACAATGCCACCATATATTTACAATTTCCAAAGTGTTTAGTCAAAATATTATCTCATCTGATTCTCACCACAACACTGTGAGAAAGGCAAAACCAAAACACCTTTCTGTTGTTCAGCCTTTGTGACTCAAGTAGAATATATTTAAAGATTTGTTTTTATGTTATCGTCTAAAGTGTAGGCCATTTAATTGCAATGACAATATTTCCTAAATATACTCATCTACCACATGCAGAGGATTTAGTTATTATGAAGGCAGAGTATGGTCTATGTAAAAAGATTATGGTTATAAGTGAAACATTTAACATATTTTAAGCTTTTGGCTTTAACTATATTCTAAAGATTCAACAATGAAACAGAGGAATAACTGCCCTTTGAAATTCTGCCGAGGTAAAATTTATCCTGAATATTTTATCCAGTATTACTTTTCCCAGTTTGGTTTTAACTAAGAAGGGCACCTTCTGTAACCTCTGAAGACGAATCCTTTCACTTTCTAGCAGTCTTTATCCATCAGAGTATGTTTCATTATATTCAAACTAAATTACTTTGGCTCAAGAACAATCATAGTTCCTTTACCACCCTAAATAGCTCCGCCTCCCCATGGTGTCCATGACCTTGGATGAGTGTCTGGAGGGTAACATGGTCAATCTGTGTGTGTCTCAGTGCTACTGTGATCAGTCTATTCAATTGCAAGTTTATTTTCCCTTCTTTTCACCTACAGAAAGATCCTTCACATAATCAGACAAAATTTTCCTTCCTCATTTATATAAGATACCAATAAAAAGATCAATTAAAATAAAGATTCAGAACTGGCAAAAAGCCTCAATATCATTTGTTCTAACTAGGGAGATAACACAGTCAATCCTTTGCCTGTGAAAATTATGACAACCTTGCATGCAATTAAAAGGTAATATTTTAAGTGCAAAAGGAAAAACAAATCTTAAGGAATATTTTAGGAGGTTTTCTTGTGGAGGAAGAGTTGTCTTCTTAATGTTACCTACAATCATAAACAAAATTATAAAACAGATCTTTGCACTGAATAAAGATGGACACATAAGTTCTTGCATAAAACAGGTAAGACACTTGAAGGTATCCCCCCAGACATAAATGCTGAACTTTTAGGCTTTTCCTCCACTCATATGCAAAAGTTTGAAAAGAAAAAACAGTATCAGGGCTTGGTCATGGCACAGCCTCAATATTATTTCCAAGCTAAAATGTCAGTGATGGGGATGTGAGCTCTTGCATCTTATCAGAGACCAGAAAAAGGCCTTACTGCCTTATAGGATACATCAGCCAGACATGAAGGCTAGGCCATAAGCATACATTTTCTTCGCAGGTCTATCCACTTTATGGGATTTTTTTCTCAGGGAAAGTATAGATACAGACAGTGGGCAAGGTTTACCTTAAACAGAATGAAATAAAGTCCTTGTTGGCTCTCTCTTTCAAGGTGGAAAATGAAAAGGAGGTGACCAATTCTAGAAGATCACAGAATGCTTACAAATGAAAAATAATGGGGTATGTTTCTCTTGAGCAGTCAATAAGTGAAATTATCAAAGGTCTAAAATTTCCCAAATAAACTGACAACATATAAGGTCCTGGAGACTGTCAGTGCCATAGATCAAAAAACCAATTTTTCATCTTTGCTTTTAATTAAAGTTGCAGGATTCCATGAGTGAAGAGCAGTAAAATATTAATACATTAAAGAATAAACCAAAGGAAAATGTTTGGTGCAATGTAAGTGGTCAAACAATAGAAGACTGTGAAATGAATTAAATATTCATACAGTGGATACTATGCAGTTATTCACAATGTATTTTTGAGAGGGAAAAGGTTGATAATACATTGTAAGATGAAAAAAGATATTACAAAATAGTATATTCCATATGATCTCCATATTGGGAAAAAAATATGTGCGTAAGTCGAAAGATTGGGAGGATATACAGAAAATAATTAACCGAAGTTACCTCTGTTAGTGAGAATTTAACGTCTTCACAATTTTTTCTTTTCCAAATGAAAAGGGGATAAGGGGAAATTACTATTTTCAAAAACAATCAATGTACTCTGATCTCTTTGTTCCATTTGCTTTTATAATACAAAACTGGAATATATTTTGTGCCATCACACAATTGCATTAACAATTATTTTTCTTTAAGTTATAAAATTAATAGTTGATTCAAATTTAGTTTCCTTATACTTATTTCCAATTCACACAAGAGAAACACATTTTTTTTTTTTTTTTTTTTTTTTTTTTGAGACGGAGTCTCGCTCTGTCGCCCAGGCTGGAGTGCAGTGGCGCGATCTCGGCTCACTGCAAGCTCCGCCTCCCGGGTTCACGCCATTCTCCTGCCTCAGCCTCCTGAGTAGCTGGGACTACAGGCGCCCGCCACCGCGCCCGGCTAATTTTTTGTATTTTTAGTAGAGACGGGGTTTCACCGTGGTCTCGATCTCCTGACCTTGTGATCCGCCCGCCTCGGCCTCCCAAAGTGCTGGGATTACAGGCGTGAGCCACCGCGCCCGGCGAGAAACACATTTTTAAAAAGATATAATGACATAAATTATTATCCAAGGTTGCAGTCTTCCATGCTTTCTTCACTCATCATCAAATCTAAAAAATGAACTTCATATGCTTAATTCCGTAAGTTTTGAAGAAAACCATGATAATAAGTGCCCATAATCCCAGAATAAAGCCACCAGGAGGATGCCAGTCTTTCAGCTTTGGTTTCTGCAAAACAAGAATAACATGATAAATTTTATAACAGGTAAATAATTCAGCAATCAATAAAGCAAATATTGATGAAAAAGAGAAATTTCACTGGCTGTGTTTGAAGGGGGACTAGTTTAGTCAAATTAAGTATATTGGGATATCAACAATGGTAAAGACTTCAGACAGGGTAAATATCCCACAGGGTAAACTGGCTCCTAAGAAAGATCAGTTTCAGCTTATATTTTGTTTCATCAAAGAGTCCTTCCCTGATTACCTAATCATACCATCTATCCTCACTCAAGTTATTCAGTAGCCTAACAGTCTTTCTCACTTTGGATTTATATATTCATTAATTTGTTGGTTTTATCCATCTCTGCTACACTGTAGTTCCATGAGGGTCATCTTATTATATTCCCAGCACCAACCTGCCACGGTGCTTGCCATTCAAGTGGCATTCACGTATCATACTGAGTAAATCAGTGGAAGAACAAACACTACCCAACTCCATCAGATATTCAACACACACTTGTTTGAGGGCCAGTGCCTTGGGTCATGTTTTTCCCTTGAGGTAGAATGCTCCTTAACCTATTTATTCACTGTGCCTATTCAAAACTCACTAAGTCAAATGCCTCCTCCAGACTCTACCATTATTCCCACCTGATATGTTATTTTCTTTGAGTTCCTATAGTACCTGAACTGTAACTCCTTCTACTGTTACTCCTATTCACTATTATATTTACCTTTATCATTTATCTCCCTGTATACTCCCTAATATCAAAGTCCATCGAAGTCAATTTTTTATCACCCTTCTCTATTCCCCACCCCCAAGTGTCACATATGCTTTTCTGTCCAGCAAGAAAAGTCTTCCTCATTTAGTTGTCATTTCAACAGCTACATTACAGCCTTGTAATTGGAAGTTTGTGACAATGACTCTTTTCTACTTACTGAATTACCGGCCAAGATTGTAACAACAGTTATGATATTAGAAGCATATTTTAGACCATCAGGGAGAGAAATGGTAAGCTAAAATTGGCTTTAGTCATCATATAATGTTCATCAACTCAAAATTAACTTTTCAAACTAAAAGGAGAGAAAGCTACCTCAATATTTTAACTTGGATCATAATGCTAGAGCTTTCAGAGCTTTTAATCAGATGCTTAATATAAACTGACCTACCAGTGTTTAAAGTGGTTACCTTCCATCTTCATTCCTATGCTTACCCTCAACCTCTACCAGTCCATCCAGAAAACTCCCCCAAAATTTATCCCAAAATATTAAATCCAATTTTCCTCATGTTATTTTCCACTTAAGAGTCTGCAGTGGCTTCCACTCAACATGTGTAATGATAAACGCAAAAGGTCCTTGCCCTCTAGTATCTTACAAGATGGTAAGTTCGGGGGTTCTCAAACCATTTGTAATGGCAAAGCTCTTTGAAGTTACGGTGCTTTCTGTGCAATACCGTGACAAATCTTAATTCCAGTAGAAAATCTAGAATATTTAATAAAAAGCAAAGCTATATTAAACATAAGCTATATAAATATCACAAGCATGTGTCAATGAAAAAATAAGTGAGTGAACTAAACAAGATCACTGCTCAGTTTTTGTCCTGTTTATTTTCTACTAGTCAAACAATTTGTAATTCACACAAAAGGGTTGAAAACATTTAAGATCTAAAACTACTTTTCCACATACCGGGAAAAGATTATTCATTATTAGTGGAAGCACACTTTTATACAATCTATAGATATTCCCTGAAAGCCCAGTTTAAAAGCACTGACCTAGTTTGAGAGATAAGATACTGATTTTCCCTAACAACTAGGAGTCTCTGATTTATATGGCATTTAAAAACACTCACACTTAGGTTACTACTGTAGAAAAGTTAAATACATATTGTCAAAATCTGGCACCAATGTAAACTCTTAACTAAGGAGAACAGGCTATAGACAATTGTTCCATAAATCCAATTAATGAACTTCAGTGCTAAAAGAGTTAAGAAGGCATTTAAACCAACTCATGTTTTTCAAAAAATGGTGAACATCCTTTAAGGTCTACATTCATTAGAGATTATAGAAATAATAATCAAGTAGTTAATAGCAAATCTTTTTTTTTTTCTTAATTATACTTTAAGTTCTAGGGTGCACAACGTGCAGGTTTGTTATATATGTATACTTGTGCCATGTTGGTGTGCTGCACCCATCAACTCGTCAGCACCCATCAACTCGTCATTTACATCAGGTATAACTCCCAATGCAATCCCTCCCCCCTCCCCCCTCCCCATAATAGGCCCCAGTGTGTGATGTTCCCCTTCCCGAGTCCAAGTGATCTCATTGTTCAGTTCCCACCTATGAGTGAGAACATGTGGTGTTTGGTTTTCTGTTCTTGTGATAGTTTGCTGAGAATGATGGTTTCCAGCTGCATCCATGTCCCTACAAAGGACACAAATGCATCCTTTTTTATGGCTGCATAGTATTCCATGGTGTATATGTGCCACATTTTCTTAATCCAGTCTGTCACTGATGGACATTAGGGTTGATTCCAAGTCTTTGCTATTGTGAATAGTGCCGCAATGAACATACATGTGCATGTGTCTTTATAGTAGCATGATTTATAATCCTTTGGGTATATCCCCAGTAATGGGATAGCTGGGTCATATGATACTTCTAGATCCTTGAGGAATCGCCATACTGTTTTCCATAATGGTTGAACTAGTTTACAGTCCCACCAACAGTGTAAAAGTGTTCCTATTTCTCCACATCCTCTCCAGCACCTGTTGTTTCCTGACTTTTGAATGATCGCCATTCTAACTGGTGTGAGATGGTATCTCATTGTGGTTCTGATTTGCATTTCTCTGATGGCCAGAGATGACAAGCATTTTTTCATGTGTCTGGTGGCTGTATGCATGTCTTCTTTTGAGAAATGTCTGTTCATATCCCTTGCCCACTTTTTGATGGGGTTGTTTGTTTTTTTCTTGTAAATTTGTTTGAGTTATTTATAGGTTCTGGATATTAGCCCTTTGTCAGATGAGTAGACTGCAAAAATTTTCTCCCATTCTCTAGGCTGCCTGTTCACTCTGATGGTAGTTTCTTTTGCTGTGCAGAAGCTCTTTAGTTTAATTAGATCCCATTTGTCAATTTTGGCTTTAATTCTGCAGCTGTAATAACTCCAGTGACTTTCCAGTGAAATGGATTTCTTGAGGTTGTAATTTTACTATCAGATCTTAAACTTAGCAGCCAGAAACAGTTGCCAGAGATAAGACAACTACAGAAAAAATAGCATCTTTGAAAGTACCATTTTTCCAAAGATTCAACAACTAGCCCTGGCAGCTGTTTTGACCCATTATTCCACAGGCTGGCTTGGAGAATTCTGGAGGCACTTCATTCTGGTCTTTCAACCTCCTTGACAGGTACGTGTTTCACATCTAGACCACTGATGGCCAGGGTAGGAACAAAGAGAAAATCAAAGTGCTATTTCTCCAACAGCAAACTTTAAAAGTAATAATGGAGGACTAAGAATTATATGTAACTTCTCCAAAATTATAATGGAACGGTAAACTTATTCACATGATAACACTGCACCAGCTACCAAAAACAGCAAATCTTGGCCTTTCAAAACTGCTCTTTACAGTTGCTATGTTTTTTTTAATGTTTATTCAATACCTTTTTTTGATTAATAAAAATGGAAAATGCATTATGAACTAAATGCACTTTAGACTCAGCTTAAGATGGTATCTGAATAGAATCCCCTAGTGCAGTCTCTCCCACCTTCTCACAACAATCCATACAAAGGCACAGAAAAAGACAACAGCACATCCTACCAAAATTCAGTTAACCTCTGATGAGAAATCTCTAACAGTTTCACTATCTGAAAGTCCCAGAAACCAGCACTAGAAACAAATTAATGGTAGTCTCAGTTTTCTGTTTGGTAGATACCATGCAAAGGCTTGCTTTGCTCTGTGAAACACAATACTTCTGCCAGCTGCGTAAAGGACTTTAGCTCACTCC
Source organism: Theropithecus gelada (assembly GCF_003255815.1). Taxonomy (NCBI): domain Eukaryota; kingdom Metazoa; phylum Chordata; class Mammalia; order Primates; family Cercopithecidae; genus Theropithecus; species Theropithecus gelada. The sequence goes on from NC_037668.1 coordinate 105,080,773, forward strand.
CTTTTTCCGCCTGCTGTTTAACAGACACAGTGCTTATGCAGTAGAAAGATGGCTTTATGAGGCAACCAGAGTTGTGTAACTCATTCCCAGTTCCCAGTGGCACACCTCTTTATATGTCCATTTAAATATAATTCCCAGCAAACAATATGACAAAAGGATAGAGGGGCAGTGACAATGGTTCACTGCTTCTTGGAAGGCTTAGTATCACAGGAAAAGCTCTGCAGAGACCAGAAAATGCAGGGAAAATCCTGTTAGTAGTACACGTTTTAAAAATATGTTTTTTTCCATATACTTTAACGTTTTTTAAGTGCCCCCAAAAACAAGCTTAAGTGGCTGGGTAGCAGATGATCCTAGTTTAATTCAGCAAAGCCACATTTAGACTGGTCTAAGTAACGGTCACTTGGAACCATATAACAACCTATTCCTCAGATACAGATTTGAGAAGGCATTTAAACCTAAGTGGATAGTGAAAACCATCCACACACTCTGTTGACAAATACCAACAGTGTCCAAATAAAAAGGAAAAACCGAGGTGGGCTCTATGAGGAAAAATACTCCCAAACATGAGAAATAAATTATAACCTGAAGATGCATGCAGAGAAGATCTCTCTGAGAAAAATTTAATAATGAACCACAAATTAATTTTAGACAATTTTTGTCTGGCATAGATTTGAATAAAGATTCACAACCAACCAAAAATGAAAGAACAATATAAAGAGAAAAAGAATACACAACAGAAAGACAACAAGCTGAAATAAAGGGAGCTGGATGACATAATTTTGTAACAGCAAAATTAAAATCCACATTTACAAGGAACATGGTATTCTAAGCACATCTTCAAGTCCTTCATTTATCCAATTGTATGTTAGATTGATGGCAAACATGGCCCTAATTATTCATACTTGGATGTGTTCATACCCTCTGCAATGCGACTTTATAGAAGCTGTCATCAAGAGGTAGAATCTATATCCCTACCCTTTGAATCAGCAGGTCTTACGACTTCTTTTGGCCAACAAAATGCAAAACAAGTAACAGTGTCCCAACTCCGAGTTAGCCTCAAGAGTCTTGGCTTGCTTCTGCTCTCTCTCAGACCTCTTCCACCACCAGGAAAAAAGCCTAAGCTTCTAGAGGATGAAACATCAGCTACAGAAGAGCTGAGCTTCCCTCCAGCTAATAACCGGCCAACTATAAGGGCAAAACCATCTAACTAATCCAGAGTTGACCACACCACAGACTCACGATGGAGCCTGAGAACAGAACTGCCAACTAAACTCATACTAAATTGCCAGCCTGCAGCATTGTGAGCTAAATAAATGACTGATGTTTTAAATTACTAAGTTTGGAGTGGTTCATAATACATCAAAAGTTATGAAATACATCCACAGTGGTGACAATTAACGTGAAGAAAAGAAAAACCCTGATCCTTTATCACCATAACAAAATAGAAAAAGTTCCCATCTCCATACTTGTAGCTTTAGGTTTTTCTAACAATGGCATAAGAACAGCATGACAGGCAGCAAATCAAGCCCTCAGTTTAGTGGAGATGCAGTGCTACTCTCCTCTAGCTCTCCTTTATAGTTTTCCTGGAAAGAAAGAAACTCCAACTGCCACCATGCCAGGAATTGCTTTCAAGGAAAGACGGTGACGCAGGGGAATCTAGAAACTAACTCATCTAGCTTCCTTTTAGCCTTCTTCCAACTGAAGTCTAGATCTGAAGTTTGGTTCCTCTTCTTTTTAAAGTTACCAATTAGAGGTAATCACATATTACCCCCGTGCTGGGAAATGCACACTACCCAAGATCTTTATGTACCTTTTTCCATGATAAATGTGCAAGGCAGTTAATGTAATCTAGAAAATTAAGGATGATTTGTTTTCAACTGTGATTTGGGTTTTAACTGAAAGATGACCACAGTTTTTCCTTAATCGTGATTTTAACTTTCCTGTGATAAGAACACCCACTGTTAACATTATTAGTTAACATTACTCTGGAATTTCTAGCCAATCCAGGCATAACATGCAGGAAGGGAAAGTAAAGGTTCACTACTCATAGATATTATCATTAGATATCAAAAAGCTCCATAAAATCAATTCTTACAATTATTGAGAATAAAGGGCTCGGATTTCATATAAAAAAATATCTTTCAAGTATGTCAGCAAATATGAGTCAGAACATAGAAAAAAATTTCATTCACAATAACAATAAAAAACAAAATAACCATAAATACCCATAACATGAGATGTAAGGTAAACACTCTACACTACTCTACAGAGAGGGGTAAACAGTCAAAAATATTTAAAAAAAACAAAAAACAAAAAACAAACAAACAAACAAAAACGCTAAACAATAATGTGATTCTGATGCAAAAGTAGAAAGATGAATAAAGCAGAATAGAAACTAGGCAATCAGTCCAGTATCCCAGGATTTAGTATATTATAAAAGGGCTATCACATATCAGTGGGAAAGGGAATAGTAGTCCTACTGGCGCTGTAACAATGGATTAGCATTTGGAAACAAAATCAGTTTTGTTCCTAACCCAACACTGTAAACAAAAACACACTTTACATGGTTCAGAATTAAATATAAAAATAGAGAAGAAAAAAAAAAGATAAAATGTAGGAGCATCTGTATGATAAAGGTATTAGTAAGCCTAAAAGCAATGAGTGAAAATAAAGAGAAGGTGGAGGAATTTTTTTTTTTTTTTTTGAGACAGGGTTTTTGTCACACAGGCTGGTGTGCAGTGGCATGATCTCAGCTCACTGCAGACTCCTCAACCTCCCAAGTTCAAGTGATCCGCCAGCCTCAGCGCCGCCAAGTAGCTGGGACTACAGGTGTGTGCCACCATGCCTGGCTAATTTTTGTATTTTTGGCAGAGACAGGGTTTCGCCATGTTGACCTGGCTGGTCTCAAACTCCTGAGCTCAAGCAATCCTCCATCTACCTTGGCCTCCAAAAGTATTAGGATTACCGGGGTGAACTACCACGCCTGGTTGTAAACGGATTTTTAGAAGAGTTTTTTGAAAGATCTGTATTTCAAAATATATAGAAACCAAATTAATAGGCACATAAATGGAAACTATGTGAGGGTCTCCCCCAAATCAGTAAAACACAAGGGTATATCAATAAATGGAACAGGGAAATATTTTCACAAAATTACAAATGGCTAACACTTGAAAAAAATCATTTTTCTTCATCATAAACACAATATATTAAGTATTTCCTCCTCTTCTTACAATTAAACTAGTAAATGTTAATAAGGACAGTCAACTTTTCTGGAAAATAACCCGTTAACACGTTTAGAGGTCTTTAAAATTCATTTATTCCAATTCCTAGGATTTGTAACACTTCTAGGATCTATATTAAGGAATTCAGAAATGCTCACAAAGGTTTTGCACAAAGGCTTTCTTCTCAGTGGCTACATAATAAAAAACAGGAAGGAATCTATAGTCATATAATACAGGAAACATTGTACATCCACATATTAATCAATAAAAATATTTTCAAATAATTTTAATGATTTGGAGATGCTTATACTAAATTAATAAAATGGAAATGATGCAAATTGAATCTGAAATACGATGTTTTTCTATAACAATATGCAAAGAAGGGAAATATACTAAAGTCTTAGTGTTTTTCTGGGGGAAGCAGGGGTACAGTTGGTTTTAAATCTCTTCTCTATACTTACCTAAGCTTTTGAAAATGTTTTCTATAATGAGTATGTCTTACTTTAGTTATTTTGGGGAGAAATCGGATTATGCAGCAAAAATTTGTATTGAAGGAATCCACCTAGAAGAATCTTCATATACTCTTTTCCAAATTAGGAGAAGCACTGCAGCAACACTGGTTTTTTTTTTGTTTTTTTTTTTTGTTTTTTTTTGGTTTTTTTTTTTTCAGTCATTTCTTTTTTTTTTTTTTTTTTATGGTTTAATTTACATCTTTTTTTTTTATTTATTATTATTATACTTTAAAGCAACACTGTTTATTACTGATATCCAACTTTATGAAAAAGTAACCTGAATAGCATAACAGCAACATAATGTAATAAAGTGCCTTTTCAGTATGTGTTTAATGATACTGTTGCCATATGACAACACTGCTATTTTTAAAACAACTATATGTAACCTTTTAGTCATTTTACAATGATTTTACTTAAAATCAAGTGACAAAATTGGTATAATTATTGCATTTGGCAGTATAGTTGCATTTGAGGTAAGTTCATATTAAAGTATATCGTGTAATTTCATTTGTGTCCATTAGAGCTTCTTAAAAAAATGACTGATTTTATGTAGTTACTCTAGTGACTGCCATTAAATGCACTCCTATTTTTTTAAACTTTCACAATAAGTTACAATACAAAGGTAAAAAGCGTACATAAAACACGGCAATATGTTATAAGCAAACACTTAAAAGCTTAAGGGATACCCTCTTATTGAAACGCCTAATATTTCAAATTTAAAAGAGAGGTAGCTAAGCAACACTGTACTTCCAATTGCAAATACTATTTTGTTCCCCCCTCCATGTTGCTAGGAGAACATTACCACATAACTTTCAAAATAGTTAAGAGAGCACAGATCTAAGTATTAAAATTATGTAAAAAAAAAAAAAAAAAAAACTTAGGATTTTGAAAACTGTACACACTTATTGGGAAGCAAATGGAAAATTTCCAAGGTTTCAATGAGATTCTTAAAGTATAATGAGCATATCAGTTCAGTTAAATTGTATTTTAAGGAAAGAAAGTATAAAACAATCTACTAAGGTTATAGTTATAATTATTTCAGAAAATAGCTGTGTTCAACTATTTAATTAGTGGTAGTTTATTAATATTTCCAGTCTATATCCTTTATATAAAATACAATTTGTATTTTTCAAATTATATTAATAGTATAAGTCAAACTGGTAGGCAGAATGTAAGACAGCTTCTAAGATACCCTCAACCTGGGATACATGCCCTATATAATACCCATCCTTTGAGTCTGGACAACACCTGTGAATATGATGGACTATCACTCCTATGATTAGGCTGAATTATATGGCATATGAGGGATTCTGAGGATATAATTAAGGTCCCTAATCAGTTGATTCTCAGTTAATAAAAAAGGAGATTATCCAGAGCATAAGGAGAGAGGTGGCAAATAAGGCACTGAAATAATCAGATGAGCCCTTTAAAAGGAGGTCTAGGTATCAGAGACTGAAGTTGGAAAGACAGATATATTCGAAGTAGCCAAGATGCTCTCCTGTTGGCCTCCCTGAATCAAGCGGCCAGGTTATACAGTGCAGTACAGACACGGAATGGCAGACAGCCTTTACAACTGATTGACACCCTCAGTCCTACAAACTCAAAGAACTGAATTCTTTTAATTAGTAGGCTTGGAAGAGAACCCTCAGCCTCAAATAAGATGACAGTCCTGGTTGACACCTTGATTAAAACTTTGTGAGACCCTGAACAGAGGAACTAGCTAAGCTATGCCTGGACTCCACTCATGGAAAGTGCGAGATAATAATGGTTTTAAATCACTAAGTTTGTTATACACCAATAAAACTAATTCACAAACAAATCTGCCAAACCTGGATGAATAAACAATACATGAACAAGACATGAAACTATTTATTACATCTGATACTAAAAAAGTATTCAAGGAATCTACTTGCATTGTTGGCAGAGTTCCTTGGGTGGAATAACACAGTTATGACATTAACTTTATGTTTTAAAAAAATAGAAGTAAAGAAAAATAGCTGAATTCTTCCTAGTCTTCCATACCTATTTATTATTCTCTAAGACCTACCTCAAATTTCACCTCCAGATTAAGTCTATTCTCATACCCCAGTAAGAATTAATTTCTTCTTTTCACGGCACTGGTGATATTTGGTTTATTATCTCACACGACGGATTAATGACGAATTAAGTTAAATGTTAATATATGGGTGTCAGTCTACTACATTTTGATCTGTTAGTGATACCTATTTTTGAACCTGATCAGGCCCTCACAAGCTCTGGATACAACAGGCCAATTTGTCTTAGTTATGTATTATTTTCCTCTTGAAGAGAAGAAATATGAAATATTCAAATATAAACATCATCTATTTAATGCCAATTCATTAATGTTCTTGGTTTTAGGATTTAAGGAAAAATTAAGAATTGTAGTGATCACTTGTATAATCTACTTTAGGATTCCATAGTGAGAAGTCATAAGTTAAAAAATATTCTTTTGGCCAGGTGCAGTGGCTCACACCTGCAATCCCAGCACTTTGGGACACCAAGGCAGGTGAATCACGAGGTCAAGAGATCGAGACCATCCCGGTCAACATGGTAAACCCCATCTCTATTAAAAATACAAAAATTAGCTGGGCATGGTGGTGCACACCTGTAGTCCCAGCTACTCGGAAGGGTGAGTCAGGAGAATCACTTGAACCCAGGAGGCGGAGGCTGCAGTGAGCTGAGATGGTGCCATTGCACTCCAGCCTGGCGACAGAGTGAGAATCCATCTCAAGCACACAAAAAACAATTCTTTTAAAATCATGTAAAAAATAGAATTCCAATGGAGGAGGTTAAAAGACTTTCCAATTGGGCAAAGTAACTACAGTTGGTGAAAACATTCAAAGTTGGCAGCAAGACCTGTTGTGGTATTCCATTCAGTGGATCTCATTTCAATGTATTACTTCATTGTGCAATTAATGAAATCCAAGGATCTCCACAGGAGTGGCATCCACTGAAGAGGCATCCAGGCTTAGTTTCCTAGTAACCACTCCTAATTTTTTGGATTCTATTATATTTCTAGAGGCAACATCCTCCAATATTGTGAGTTGCATGCTTTAAAACTGAAGATTATGGATGAAATTAAATTTGCAAGTCCACTGACCTTAAAATAGTGATATTATACTGGATTTTTTAGGTGAGCCCAATAGTATCACAAATGTTCTTCAGTGTGGTAGAGGGAGGCAGACTAGGGAGAACAAGAGCAATGACAATATAGCTTTTACATTCAAATGTCCAAGAGCTCTTTCTTATACAAAGAAACTTTTTTGTTTGTTTGTTTTATACCATCCTAGTCTTCTTTAGTATATAAAATAAGGGTCAGATGGCAATGACATTCTACCTTTAATTTACTTTGAAGAAAGTAACTCTCATCCTAGGATTCAACATTGAGGGTGAAAGAGGGAAGGAAGCAAGAAACCAAAGTAAAGTCCAGTTGTTTGTGTAAATGCCCTTCAATTTGGATCTTTCTGATGTTTTCTCATAATTAGATTCAGCTTATGCATTTTGTTTGTTTATCAGAAATACTTTGTAAGTAATACTGAGTCCTAATTGTATCACATTATGATCAGTTTGTTCCATTATTGGTGATGTTGGCTATGGTGGCATCCTTCAAGTTATAATACAATAAAATTACTATTTTTACTCTTTATAATTGGTAAGTAATTTATGGGACAATAAAGATTTTCTTTTCTACTCAAAAAATGTAAAATAATTTGAAGTTCAAAGTAAGTGAATATATTTTTTAGTTCTTAACCAAGAAAAATAACCCACAGTCCCCTCAAATAAATAATAAAGCTTCATTTATCAACAGTGTCTATCAGTGTCTGTTTACGGGTAATCAGAGTTATGCTTCCACCTATGATGGATTAAATGCTAAGGAATTATCTGCCCATCTTGAACAATTAGAACGTCAGACAAAAGGTAATAAACAATGGTTTTCAGACATTGGACAATTTGTACCAGTTTTCTGATCCCTGAGAAAAAGGAAACAAATGAGTCCTTTAATTGCCCCATGCTCATTGCCTGTAGGCAGTTTCCAAACTACAGCACAAGGAAAGAGACCCAAACACAGCCTGGCAGTCTTGCTGAGTGTAAGAGACACAAATTAGAATTCAGGGAGGTTTAGGTGGTTAGAATTTGCAGGATAGAAGAGGAGGGAGCTGCACAGAAAGAAATATACGCAGGAGCTCCAGAGATCTGCAGAGGAATATACTTGCATTTTTGGCAGAGTTCTAATCTATGCATGCATGACAAGAAACTACCTATAGCTGGTAGAAGGGAAAAAATATCAAAAGGCCAAACAATTCCCAAAGCTCCTTCAGAGTTGGGAATTGTTCATGTACACACTTAAAGAAATGGACAGACCTTGTAAGATACAAAAGCATCAGGTCACAGCTTATAGTGAGGCTAAATCAGGATAGTGGGGCTATCTACAAAAAAAAAAAAAAAAAAAAGACTGCTCTGGATCTGTCGGTAACAACTTAAAAGCAATTCTTAAAGTGATCAAACTTACCCTCAAACAAAATTCATCACTCACTATATAAATAAAGCAAAAATCTAAAGTCCAGCAGCTAATAGCAACAAAAAAACTAAAAATATCTAGCATCCAACTTAAAAATCCAGGCATGCAAAGAAGAGATATATGACATACAGCCAGGAGGAAAAACAATTACTAGAAAAAGACTCATAAATAAAAAATGAAAAAGATGATGATTTCAATGGACAGGGATCTGAAAGCAGATATTTTAAATCAAATGTAAAGAAAAACATGAACATATGAGGAATATTTAAATAAGACCCATATAAGATCTTGAGATAAAAAAATATGAAATTTCATTTCATATGAAATGAAAAATACATTGGATGGAATTAACAGCAGATAATACACTGGAAAAGAAACATCAGAGAACAAATAAAATAGCAATAGAAATTATTCAAAATGAAGCACAGAAGAGAAAGGGCAGGGAAAAAAATAAACAGAGCCTAAATAAGCTATGGCAAATATCAAGCCGGGTAACATTTGCCTAATTGGAGTCCCAAGTAGGAAGGGAGAAAAATATCTAAAACAAATAATGACACAGGATTTTCTCGCCCCTTCACCAGACTCGCAACAGAGGCACCCTGTTTACTCGGCCACCATGCTCAACCCCTTGTGGGAGGGAGCATGTGAGCGAGCAAGTGTGGGATCTGACTGGCCATTCCGGGCACTGGCAGGAGAAAGCTCCATGCAAGGCCCACAGTAGCACCCAGGTGAGGGTGCCCATGACCCTGAAGCCCCAGAGTGGGTGTTATAGTGTTCTCTTAGTTCTCCCTCTGTAGACAGTGGTGTGTTAGCAGCTCAGCTGGCCCCTTGCCTCAGTGCATGGAGCAACGGGGCGACTGCCCTCTACCAGCAAGGGTAAAAGGCTGGTGTCAGAGCCTTTCTAGGTACCCACGCTTGGTGGGTCCTGAGCTCTTGTCTGGTGTCCAAGAAGAATGAGGTCGTGTAGACAACTGAAGGATGGTGAGGTGGAGAATTTTACTGAGCAATGAAAATGGCTCTCAGCGGAGAAGGGAGCTGGAGAGGGGACAGAAAGCGCACGTCACCTTCCCTGAAGTCAGGTTATCTCTTCCTGAAGTTCAGTCCTATCCCTCGAAAGGGCACGTCACCTTCCCCGAAGTCAGGTTATCTCTTCCTGAAGTTCAGTCGTATCCCTCGAAGTCCAGCCATCTCCCTCCTTATCAACTGAGTCTGGGATCTTTATAAGCAGAGGATGGGGGTGGGGCAGGCCGTAGGTAGTTTTGGAAAAGGCAACATTTGATTGGTAAAAGGGCATTATTCAGAAAGAACCAACTGGGAGAGAGTAGGCAAACCTTGGGCCATGGGTTTCAGGCTGTTTGCTTTTTTTGGCCTGAAGGTGGGGTTTCACTGGGCACCCATCCCTGTCTGCCTAGAATTTCTCTATCTCCTGTCTCTATCAATAATAGCTGAAATTTTTCCAAATTTCATGAAAACTAGAAACTATCAGATCCCTAAAGCTCAACACCAAGCAGAAGAAACACAGAGAAAACCACACAAAGGGATAGCATAATCAAAATACTGGCAATGACAGAGAATATCTTTAAAACAGTCAGAGAAAAAGGGATTTGTTCTTACAGAGCAGGGTTCAGTAAACTACAATACACACGCTGGACATCTGTTTTCATTACTAAAGTTTCGATGGAACACAGTCATACCCTTTCATTTACACATTATCTATTGGGACTTTCACACTATACCAAAAATTGAGTAGCTGTAACAAACACCATTGTGACCGACAAGCCTAAAATATTTACTATTTGACACTTTAAGAAAGAGTTTGTAGTTCCTTGCTACGGAGAAACAAAAATAAGAATGACTGAAGGTCGGCTGTCAGAAACCATGGAGGGCAGAAAACAATAGAAAGACACCTTTAAAGTGCTGAAAGAAAAAACTAAAAATCTGAATCTTGAAGTACAGGGAAAATGTACCACGTTAAAAATCCAAAAAGTACATTAAAACTATATTTTACGTGATATCAAAAGAAAACCACCAACACACCAAAAATCAATAATGCTTGTTTCCAGTTATACAGATATTCCTAAACGGGCAAACAGTTAATGGGAAAAGTTTTAAAATTATTGTAACAGGATTTTGTTACTTTGCTACTTAAAAGGTAAATTCCAACTCCTTGTTTTTAGGCAGAATTTCTTTAACTTCTTTAATATGGATCTCTCAAGAGAATCATCACATTCTTTCAAGTGTAAAAGGAGGACTGGCATCCTCCTTCTGAGATACATAGGCTGAAGAACAAATCATTAAGCCTCCCACTGTGCTTAAATGAAATCACTCTTGGGATAAAATAGTTAATTTCAGTCAAATTAATTTTTTGGAACACTATTTGCTTGTATTAAAAAAGATCGTAACATTCCTTATAAAATAAATTATCTAAAGTTTGAAAAAGTATTTTTAACAAAAGTAATCACTTTTAGTCATGGCAGTCATACAAATGTTTAACATATTTGTACAACAAAAGTGAATCTCATAATTACTTTTCCCGTACTCTACTTATAATGATCTTTCCCATGGATAAAGGCCCTCTATGTGGTTTAATCAATGACAATACCCTGAAACAGTCCTTTTCTGCTTCTATATACTAGTTGAAGACAGCATGCTAATGTTTATAGTTTATTATAATAATTACTTGATAATTTTAGTTATTCTAGATACAGCTATTTAGCATGAGGAAAATGTTTAACTAGCATCTACATATCAATATATAATTTATACATCTCTCTCAGGCAATGTAACAGATTGAATAACACTACTCTTTAAAAGTAGACATTATTTCACAAGACTAAGATATCTATTGGCATATTTTAAACTAGAAACACCTTAATTAATCAAAACTAGGTAACATGGATACTATTCTGTCTTCACTAAGTATTAATAGCCTTGGATATAGAACTGGTAAATAAAAAAGATACACAAAATCAAATAATTAAATACACTGATTAGGCACTGATAAATATATATGAATGTAGATTAAAGTAAAACAGTCTTTTAAAGGAAAATATGTGTTTAAGAATGATCAGAAATTATAATCTGAGATAACTGACATAATAATACACAAGTTACCCACCAAACATGACTGGTATGACAAAATGAAAGTTAACCCTGAATGTTAAAAATCTACAACTAAAGATATTGATTCCTTTAATATAAAATGTGACTTTTCTGACATGCATATACCAGTTTTAAAGTGAATGATAATCTTAACTCTTATCAGGAAGCACATTAAGGTGATTTCAGGTCAACTTAGATGGCAGATTAGATAACTCCTAGTTACATTATTTCGACCAGTTACAAGTCAGTATCTAAACTACTGCCAAGAATATAGCATGAGGCTGAAGGGAACTGTGTTTTAATTTGTCTCTATCCAGTCAGTTTCTGTATCTATATGAGAAGAGATCCCCCGGGGCTTTAATTTCTTTTTTTCCAGTGATACTTCTGGTAATGTTTTTGGTGGATCCCTGGATTTCAGTGATGTTAAGATAGGCATATAATAACAAATTGATAAAAGTAACAATGTATTTTCCTGTTTTCTTTTATCAATTTGTTATTATATGTCTATCTTTTTCTTTCCTTTAACTAAGATGTTAACTTACCTTATTACATTGTAAGTCAAAACCATCCCACTAGAAAAACAGAATGCGTTGGGCATGAGTAATTTCATTTATTTTCTTCACTGTATAATGCACCATTTTTTCCTTGTATAGTTTCTCTACCTTAAAAGCAGGTACAAATATATAGCTAGCGAACCAAGAAGCTCCACTTTTCCATTTCCTGGAGCTGAAAATGGCCCATTTTCTCACTTACAGTACTGCTTACCTCAACTTCTGGAAAGTCAGTATTTATTAAAAACCAACAATCCTCCAGCAAACCATTCATATGCCCCTAATACTATGGTTTACACTTCACCCTTAAAACAAATACAGTTAGAAAACCTAATAATATATCAGATGCTATGTGATACATTTTGGCATAATGGACAACAGGAAAAGAAGACATTCTTCATATTTGGCACATTTATAAAATTACAATGAATTTTAAAGGATCAAAACTCAATTTAGAATAGTCATTATGCTTCTATGATGTCTTATTAAAGTCAAAATCTATTATAAAGCGTATTTAATGTCTTTAATATTTGTAAACAAATTTTTAAAGAAAAAGAAAAATTTATTATATATTATTTGTGAAGAAGCACCAAAAACTTTTTTGAAAGCCTCTTTGTTAGTAACTAAGTTGATGAAGATGTAATAGAAAGGGAGTAAAGTTAATTACTACCAAGTATCTTAATATTCAAAGCAATACAAAGGGTCAAATGTCTAATATTCATTAGGGACGTTTGCGTTCTAAATGTGATGAACTCTGAATTACTTTGACTTGTGAAGATGTGTATCTGTCTAGTTGTTTTTAATTACTAATTGTTTTAGCTGTATGTAGCTAATTCTCAAGCATTCAAGGTCCACTCATAAGTTAATGCTTATCAAGGCCCACTCATAAGTTAATGCTTATCAAGGCTCTTTGACACTCACTTTTCTCACCACTTTGGACATTCCACTATGAGCTGCCCACAGTAGTGGGGAAGAGATTAAAAAAACAGTACAGGCAATCTTCAACCAGTGAATGAGTTATATTCTAAACATTCTCCTTATCATCAGTTTTTTGGAAATTAAAAATGATTTTATTGAAAATCATGTTATGAATGGTGGCTAGATTATCCAGATAGTCCACAAATGCCTATTAAATTCTGAAGGCCACTGTACCATTTAAACTACATGGAACCTCGGAATAGGTGACCACATAGCAGAAACTTTCTCTTTTCAAGTGAGCCATCCATAGGTAAAATTTTAAATAAGCAAAGCTAATCTTTAGCACTCTCCCCTATCATTTTTTGAACCCACATCTCTTCATATCTCTACATGTCTTAAACCCTCTTTGGGAAGTCAAGTGCAGCTGGGGTGAAGAAAGCAACTGCAAACAGAATTGAGAAGGTAACTCTCTTTAGGCCAGTATCTAAATAAATGATACTCATTTGCTGAAGAATTCTGAACTAAATCTGTTGATACTTATTCTTCCAAAATACATTTTCAATTAATCAGAACATGAATTACACCTGTTGATATCTCCTTCATCAAAATTTTCTGGAGACAAAGCCTTCGTGAAAAAATGCTCATAAGGAGGAAGTATACCACAGTAGTTAAGAAGATAAATTTTGGAGTCAAACAGACCTAGAATCAAATTCTGGCTATCCCACTTATGAGATGGAAGACCTTAGGCAAATTATTTAAACTATTCTGAACCTCAGTTAATTCATGTATAAAATGGGAACAATTTCATCAACGGTACTAGTTATTTTCGGATGATCATTATCATTATCAATTGTAAAATATGTTTTGCACCTATTTACAGTTGTACAACAAAAACGAAAAGAAACAGATGCTTCCTCAACTATTCTCAGTTTAAAAATCTTTATAAATTTGGTGAAAACAGGTATCTGTTTCTGCTTGGGAATACTTACCACTAGTGACACAATTTCCATTTCCATCATAGAAATTTCACATATCAGAAAAGGGATGTAATGACAAATTTGTAGGTGGACCAAACATTTTCAAACTTAAAGTTGATGATAATTATTAAAATGTTGATTGTCATTCTCAAACGGCTTTACCCTTGCATTTATCCCTTGAGAAGTGACATTTTTGGAAGTGGCTGTAGTAAGTTATAATATGAAAGTTGATGTTAATTTATATTAATTTAAAAACATATCTGATATTAAGAGATTAGTCCATGACCTTCAAAAAGTTTAGTTTTCATTACTTGCCTCATCACTTGAATAAAAATAAATGAAAAATGTATTATTTTTCACTAGACATCAATTTTAAAGTTGCTATGGTTAGGGAAAGCTCTACATGATTTTAAAGCAATATAAGTCAGTCCTGAGGCAGACAGAGTGCTAGGGATTCAGCATCCTTTTGATGAGTTTCCAGATATTGATAATTCAATAGGCACATTTTTTAAAAGAAGGTGGCAGAGATTTCTACTTGATAGACATTTCAGTCAACCTTCAGTAAAGTTTAGCTGTAATGGGGTAGGTATTACTGTAACGGAAAAACACTAAAATGCCAAAATTGCAACAGTGGAACAACATGAAGAGTAATGACAAACAAAAACAGAAGAATTGAAAAATTACTGCAATCCATGTCACATAATGTAAGGAGCTAGAATTACACAGCCTGGGACAACATTTCAAAATGCAGAAAAGTGAAAAGAGATTCTCAACTATACATATTTTGAAATATCCCAATTACAAGAGTAAGAAGCTAATTATACAAATAAAATGTTTGTCTGTGGGCAGAGACTGCAAATAATTCAAATTACCTGTATTGGTCCTCAACCTGAGGTGGTACTATGTTCCAAAGGTGGGGAAGAGTTCAGAAAAGGTGTGGTCTTTTTTTTTTTTTTTTTTTTTTTAGCATCACAATGACTAAGCAGTGCTACTGGCAACCAGTAGTTAGAAGGACAAGGGATGCCAAACATCCCACGATGCACAGATCAGTCCTGCACAGTGAAAGAACTGTCCCATCCAAATACCTAGAATACTCCCACAGAGCAACAATGGACACACCAGGATACTGTACGAACTGGTTACATTGGAAAAAATGATCTCTAGCACAAAAAGGAGTAACAAAGAACAGATGAAACAAGACTCTGCAAGATAATCTATGTTTTAAGCAAGAGCCTGGCAGGAGACCCCAGTACTTCTCTCTAAGAAACTAAACCTGTAATGGATACATAGCTCTAATCTTTTGTGCAGCTTATCTTAAAAAAAGAGAATAGTAAGGTGATACTATACCACCATCATGTGCAGTGTGCAGAGGGCCATTAAAAATAGAAATCTTGCAATCTACTAATCTTGTCAAAATATTAAAGGATTTGTAGGAGGCCTTATAACTGAAATAGGGGGAACCAGAGAAAGCCTAGAAGATGGTTAAGAACACAGTGGGGAAAACAACAGATATTTCTCCACAAAGATAAGGTATTCACTGATATATAACATTTGATTAAGTTAAAGTTTTTTAAAGCGTACACGGGTTTATGGCTTTGTTTACATGGAGCCTCTGCCTTAGTGGAGGGACCTAAATTTATGAAGATAAAATTGACTCATAATGGTGACCCCCAGAATTGAATCTCTCACACATCTTAAACCCCAGGCAAGCATCTACCAAAAGGTTTCTAATCAAGCTGTTTAAATGTGTGTGTGTGCGCGCGTGCACGCTTGCTTAATATAAGAAGCTGAGATAGTAAAGATAAATTTAGTGTCACATATAGAAATAATAATAATCAGGACCAAGAACAGAGAGACTCCTGGGAGGTTTAAATTCAGTACTTAGTTTACTGAGTTCACACCATGCCTCTGATGCTTTCATGTAAATATTATTACAGTCGAGTAATCATATTTACAGTCGAGTAATCATACCATCACACATTTTCATTAAATAATTGTTTCATAGTTATAACTATGTAACTTTTGAGACATAAAATATTGATAATATATCTTTTCTTGTATTAACATAACTTTTACCACTGAAACTAATAGTTGCTTCATTACTCTGTTCACTTAATTTTCTATGTCACTCTAACTAAATCTACTCAACTTTAAAACTTCTTTTAACATGGTCAGACACATTAGATAATTTGTCACCATTCCACCGACTGCAGACACCCATCTTGGAGTCCTTCATTGTCTTGCTCCAATTTGTACTCTTTACTCTTCAAACTTCTACACAATTGTCACCTCAGAACGCACTTCACCATAAACGGGAATTTCACTAGCATCTCACCATGATGGCACAATCTCTTGTGCCTTGGATGATTTTCCCTCAGGATTTTTGGTTTGCTCTTTCATTTAATGGATCATATCTCAAGTAGCTTCTTCACAAAGGATGAATAAGAAAAATTATCTATTGAGACTTGGAATGTCTTTCCTATTTTATGATACTTACACCATAATTTGGAAATGAACAGAACCTTAAGTTGGAAATTATTTTCTCACATAATTTTGAAGACACCACTCCACTGCTTTCTGGTTTGACTGGTATCTTCCGGGAGGAATTCCTCAATCTTCTGCTAATAAAATATAAGCCTAAATTCCAGTGTTCTGAAAGCTAAACAGGAAGAAGACACTTGGGAGGAAGACAAGAGGGTGTTTCTTTTTGGACCCAACCTCTGAGGTGCCTGGTACCTATCTTCCCAGGGTTCTGCAGTATAAACCGTCTAGTTCTTACAGGACTCCAGAGTGATGGAAGTTACGGCTGAGCTTTTCCACTCTGCTAAATGTCAGAGGGTAAAGCATAAAAATGTCTTCAACCTGTCATGCTTAACTAGTTTATAAACATACTCGCAAATGTTGGTACCAATTACCACAGTGTCCTCAATTTATGCCTATTTATACACCCCTCCAGTAGTATTACTGCCTCAGGCATCACTGAGTATTACTACTTTTCATATATTTGCTTGAAGTTAAAAAAAAAATGAAACTTTCTGATAAAAATAAACAATTCTAACATCATTAATGAACATCAACATGTTTTATCAGTTTATTATCCTCTACTATTTCAACTTTTGAGGCATGTCTGTGTGAGTTCTTCACGTAAGTGCATTAGGCTGTTCAGTTTTTTTCTTGCCATTCTGTAAGAGTTCTTTATAATACAAAGATGTTAATTCCACGAGGAAAATATTTTTCCACTTTGATATCTGCCTTTTCTTTCTTTTTGAGATAGGATCTCACTCTGTTGCCCAGGCTGGAGTACAGTGGCGTGATCACAGCTCACTGTAACCTTGAACTCCTGGGCTCAGGGTAACCTCCTGCCTCATCCTCCTGAGTAGCTACAATTACAGGTGCCCATAACCATGCCTGGTTAATTTATGTTTTTTTGTAGAGATGGGGTCTCACTCTGTTGCCCAGGCTGGTCTGCCTTTTCATTTCAATGTATAGACATTTTACATTTTTACATCACTTGAACCCAGGAGTTCAAGACCA
This sequence comes from Theropithecus gelada, assembly GCF_003255815.1. Lineage (NCBI taxonomy): Eukaryota > Metazoa > Chordata > Mammalia > Primates > Cercopithecidae > Theropithecus > Theropithecus gelada. Next base: position 105,098,128 of record NC_037668.1, read on the forward strand.
GCCTCAGCAACATGGCAAAACTCCATCTCTACCAAAAATTAAAAAAAATTAGATGGGTGTGGTAGGATGCACCTGTAGTCCTAGCTACTTAAGAGGCTGAGGTGGGAGGATCACTTGAGCCCGGGAGGTCGAGGCTTCAGTGAGCCATGATTATGCCACCACACTCCAGCCTGGGCGACAGAGACCCTGCCTCAAAAAAATTTTTAAAAAGTAGATATTTTTTTCTACTGAAAAATCATACACACTGTATCAACTACGCTGAGGGGCATTCACATTGTTTCCAGTTTGTTGTGGCCACATTAACGCTACTATAAATATTACTGTACTCAGATTCTTATACAGCAGTACTTTTCCTTATATATTAGAAGTACAAGCTAGATTCTCATGAGTGGAACGACTGTGTTGAAGAGTATGTATACAGATACTCCTGTAAGTCCTGATAAACCCATCATAAATTAAAAATATCATAAAGTTGAGAATGCATTTAATACACCTAATCTACCAAACATCATAGCTTAACCCAGCCTACCTTAAACATGTTCAGAACACACACATTAGCCTACAGTTGGGCAAAATAATCTAACACAAACCCTATTTTATAATAATGTCTCATGCAATTTACTGAATACTATATATGACATTAAACTTGTGACAGTTTTGCACCATAGTAAAGTTGAAAAATCCTAACTGAAACCATTCTAAGTCAGGGACCGTCTGTGTATTATATGTGAAGAGATGTTGTCAGTTGGTCATCTCAAGAGGTAGGAATAATCCATATTTCTAACAACAATGTACACAAGTACCTTTTTCCTAGCATCTCTGACAGAAATGGGTGATTTTGATTTTTAAAATATCTTTATTAGAGATCCAATCACATACCATAAAATTTACCCTCTTAAAATGTATAATTCAATGGTCTTAGAATATTCACAGAGTCATGCAATGATCACCACCAAGTTTAGGACATTTTCATCACTCCAAAAAAGAAACCCCGTATCATTAGTCAGTCCCCATCACCTCACCATGTCTCAGACCTAGGCATACATTTATCTGTTTTCTAGATTTGGCTATTCTTGACATTTTATATAAATGGAACCATATAATATGTTTTCTTGTGTGTGACTGGCTTCTTTCATTTAACATATGTTTTCAAGTTTCACTCACGTTTTAGCATGTATCTGTACTTCCTTTCCTTTTATTGCTGAATAATACTCTACTGTATAGATATGCTATATATGATTTATCTATTTATCAGTTGAACATTTGTGTTATTTCTACTTTTTGGCTATTAAAAATAATGCTGCAATGAATATCCATATAAGTTTTTGTGTAGCTGCATGATTTTATTTCTCTTGGGTATATAACTAGGTTGGAATATTGGGTCATATGGTAACTCTGTGTTTAACCTTTTGAGGAAATGTCAAACTGTTTATCAAAGTATTGTTTTAATTTTGCCAGTTTGATGAGCACTAAATAATTTCACTGAATTTGTAATGTATACTTCCTCACTGAGTTTGAAGTTCCCTATTCTCATTCACTGGCCATGTCATTTATTTCTAAATAGATTTTCATCAATTTTTAAAATCTTTTTTCTACTGAGTTTTGCTTGCCTTTTATAAACATCCAAGAGTCCTTTGAATATTACAGATATTAAGGAATTTTCTGTTATCTTCTTTGTAAACATATTTGTCTTGATCGTAACATTTGTCTTTTAACTTTGTGGAACCTGTGTCATATAAAATATTCCATTTTTGTGGAGCTAAATATATCTTCAGAGTTTCAGGGTTCATTAAGAAGTTCTTCTCTACTTCCAGATTATACAAGCGGTTGCCTATATGTTCTTATAAGATTTTTAATTTTTATTTTACATTGTCTTTATGAAAAAAATTTACATTGCATATAGTATGAAATAGAGGCTTACCTGCTTTTCTACTGAAATAAAAATATATTTATCATATATTAAATTATCAAATATAATAAAAAAATTTTCTGGATTCTCTAGGATTCTGGTGTGTTTCAAGCCACAGGTCAGGACTACCTGTTGCTTACAACATCAGTTTAGTAGGCTTTAGCATTTAAAAAAATATAAAATAGAATACGAAAATAGAGTATATCATACGTAATAAGGATACGTGTGTGATAAAACCTTTTATTTCTTTTAACATACACAAACATACACATCAAAGGTCATTATGCATATAAAATATTTCTTATCATGAATTAGAATCCATAAATTAAATCCATAAATTTGAAATTCACTCCTCCATGTGTTCCACTGATCCTCTCGTCTATTCCTTTGTCCATATAATATTTATCTGATTACAGATGCTTTAGGCTAATATTCTGATATCCAGTAAAAGAAGTGCCTCTCTTACATACTGTCTTTGGTTATTCTTGGACATTTGTTCTTCCACATAAATCATGTGGCCATTTTTTCCTAACATTAAAAAAGAAACACTTGTTTCTATTCTAATTAGAATTGCTAAATTGGCAGAATTTACACTTACACTTTCATCATATTGTTTATTTGGTATGTCTTTCTGTTTCTGAAACAGTACATTTCTATGATTCTTATTATACAGGTCTATGGTTTACTTGTTAAATCTAATTGTAATTATTTTATAGTTCTCGTCACTGCTGTGACAGAAAAATTTTCCCATTTTCATTTCTGTGTGTTTACTGCAAATACAGAGAAGCTATCAATTTTATTTAAGAAGCCAATTTTATTTGGCTATCTCATCACATTCGCTTATTAATTTTATTGTTCATAACTTGAGTCTCCTGGGTTTCCTAGGTATACAATCATATTTTCGAGGATGGCTAGAAAAATGGTAAATAATTTGACAGTATAAAATGGTAGTAGTGAGAATCCTATCTCCTGATTGTAAAAAGCAGTTTAAATATCACACACAAGAAATGAATTACTCAAATGACTGATACTCATTCCTCTCTCTTCTATTTCTTGTTTCTCCTTCTATTTCAGCCTCTGTCCCTGCTTTGAAAGCTTCCATCTCTCCTGCAGCTTCTAAGTTGTGCTACTAGTGAGAGTCCTTGGCTTCTGGTGCCTGGGTAGTAGGGAAAAGAGGTGGTCCTGGCTTTCAGGGTACCATTAAAAATATGTTATCTATCCATTTAGAGATATGTATATGTAATACAAGGCAAGATGCTAAAAGAAATATCAAGAAACTGAGACTGTCCAGAAAGATGATAAAATAGGATATATAAGACATAAAAATAAGTAATTCTATTTTAAATAGAAATGACATGTGCTCCAAAACAGGTATAGGTAAAGTATAAGATTATTTCTCATGAAAATAGTTACGGGGGAGATTATGCACTACAATAATGCTATAACTCAGATATAGATCAAAAAGCTTTTGTGAAACTAGCTGAACCTAATTATCACATGTATTACTATTCTCTTAGGAAAAAAGTTGCAAGCATTCATTCATTTATCGAGACGGTCCCACTCTGTCACCCAGACTGGAGTGCAGTGCCACAATCTCAGCTCACTGCAGCCTCAATCTGGATCCCAGGCCCAGGAGATTTTCCCACCTAAGCCTCCCAAGTAGGTGAGACTACAGGCATGCACCACCAAGCCCGGCTAATTTTCTGTATTTCTTGTAGACATAGGGTTTTGTTATGTCACCCAGGCTGGTCTTGAACTCCTGGGCTCAAGTGATCCACCCACCCTGGCCTTCCAAGGGGCTGGGATTATAGGCATGAGCTACCATGTGCCCAGCGAAAATTTGCTTTTAAATAATGGACTTATCAGTTAATTTCTGACAACATAACTCATACGTTTCTAAAAGACCAGTTGGACCGGCTAATGGTAACAGTACTTAAGTTGTAGTACTGTCAAAAAACGGAAATAACTAAAGGAATAAATGAAGAGTCTGCTATTAACAATGACCTGTCCTGACTACTCTTTTACTGAGAACAGGATTCATTTTATTCAATAAAAATAAAATACATAAATTCCTATCATGCAAAATTTCTTAAAGATAGGTATTAAGTAAAATCAAGTGCTACTGAACTTTAATATAATGTTTGTAATTCAGTGTTAAAATTAACACAGTCTCTTGTACTGCCAAAAAAATCACAATCTAAAATTTTCACCAGGGTCAAAAATTCTTTATCTTGGAATTCACACAGTGTATAATAGCAAAATGCAGCTGTTACATAAACCAGGTAGTTTATTGGTTCATTCATGCTATAAAAATATTACTGACATTTCATCTGGTCAACCATCTTAAAGGTTAATTCTTGTTTCCTCTTTCAGATTTTATTCTAGGTGAACTGTTCTGGGCAGATTCTATTTACCTATTCTGAGCAAACCACAAACTGTTTCATTGCTCACTCTTACTGTTAAGAACATATTGACTTGCTGCCTGCTCTGCTGTTTAATTCATTTATGCTGAGAGTCAGGCATGAAGACAGAATTTTAAATGTGACATTTGCAGACTGTTAGGTCATTTAAGCTCTGACAACACTAGGGAATTCCTGACATATAAACTGGATCTGATTACCAAGCACAGACGAGCTTCCCAAAGGAGCAAATTTCTGATCATTTTTTGTAATTTCTCACAGAATTGCAATACTAAATTTTAATGTCAATGAAAAATATATATAGCCAACATTTTAAAGTAAAAGCCTCTGTTTGTTTCAATAAAGTTCAAACTGGCACTTCTAATCAATACATATCAGCTAAATAAAAATTATTTTGACAGAAAACGGCATATGGAAAAACTCACAATAACAATCAACATTCATAACAATTCTGAGAAAGTCTGCCATTTAAGGGCTTTTAATATTTACTATAATATGTAAAGTTCTGAAAATTCTGCTAGGTCTAAAGGCTATAACTCTAGTCAACAGACCATTTAAAATTATTAGATTCTGGCCCAGCAGGGCAGAGGTTATATACTGTCAAATTATAGTACAAAGTCTAAACTTACATACTTAAAACACTGCCTTCTCAACAATTATAGTTATGTAGAAAGGATGATGAAATCATTATAATTGGAAATGAACAAATTGCCCACATGACATGCAGAATTACCCTTCACAAGGGTTGACAATGGGGCGGGGTAAAGGATGTAGGGCAAGACTGTTTTCTCTTTTTAGTGACTCCAAAAAATTACACTCAATGATATTTTTGCAGCTCTTTCCTTGTCACTAAGTACTAGACACAATGGGTCAAAATGAAAGTTTTCTAAAATTAAATTTCGTAGTCAAATAATGCACAAAAGATAATCCTTATTTTATCCTATATTTTATGTAAGTAAGAATTCTGGTGTTAAACAGCAAGTAGCCTTTTAATATTGTGCTTCGAATGGGACTTTCAACTGTAATAGGGGTAGTCTAAATAGGGATAGACAGCCCAGAATGCCTTTCCGCTACAACACATTGATTCTGAAAACCCTAACAAAAGCAATTACTTTTCAGAGATTAAAAATCTTGTTTCTTTCAAAAGAATAAAATGAAACGCAAACCTGGTGTATTATCTGAGCTACAGGAAGTTGTTCAGCATATTTCAGAGGTTCCATTAGTTCCTCATCCATCTGGTCTTCCTTATAGCTGGAAAAAGAGAATTTAAAAACACAAAGCTAAGGCAAATACTATTTTGAAATATGGCAAATATTTAAATATGTCAAATATGAAATATAGTAAAATGCATATATTTAAGTTTTTGAAATAATCGGTATTTATCAACAATCTTTGAAACGCTACCATTGAAAAATTTTAAATGACTATAAAGGTATTCAGACTACGTTAAGTAACTATGCAATAAAATTAGCTAACATCACTTAATGTTCTCAGATCCTGTCATTTTCTGAGACAAAAATATTTCAGTACACTCTGTTCAAAAGAGGGTGTTTCTTTCATAGCCCTTAAAGGTATTCAAAACCTGGCTCCAACCAAACTCAAGCCTCATCTCCAGCAACCCTTTCTCTACGTAACAGTCTACTGTTTTAGTTATATTTTACTGGCCAAATCCCACTGGGCCTTGCACCTCCAGGAGAGAGACCTTAGGAGAAATCAATCCTGCTGACATCATCTAGCCTCCAGACTGTGAGGAAATACATTTATGTTGTTTAAGCCATCCAGTCTCTGGTACTTTGGTATGGCAACCCTAGCAAACTAATACCTATTAGCATTAGGTATTTTTACCTCAATTAAAAAATAAACTAAAGTAAATACTCATTGACCAAAAGAAAACACACACACACACACACAACTTGCTTTAAAGCATTTCACAGTGTATCTTTTAAAAGTTTATTCACTTTATGTATAAAAATACATACAGGCTGGGTGTGGTGGCTAACAGCTGTAATCCCAACACTTTGGGAGGCCGAGGGGGTTGGATCACTTGAGGTCAAGAGTTTAAGACCAGCCTGGCCAACATGGTGAAACTTCGTCTCTACTAAAAATACAAAAATTAGCCAGGCGTGGTGGTACACGCCTGTAGTCCCAGCTGCTTGGGAGGCTGAGGCAGGAGAACTGCTTGAACCCGGGAGATGGAGGTTGCAGTGAGCCGAGATCACGCCACTGCACTCCAGCCTGGGAGACAGAGCAAGAGTCTGTCTCAAAAAACAAACCAACAAAACACGCAAACACACACATACACGCACACAGCAACAAAAGAAAAAACAGACAAACTCTATAGACATCATCAAATTTTAAGACTTTTTTGTTTCAAAGGACACAATTAAGAATGTAAAAACAGTCTACAGAATGGGAGAAACTCTTTGCAAATCATATAACCAAAAAGGGACTTATATTAATAAGAATACATAAATACAACTCAAGAATAAAAAAGCGAACAACTCAGTATTTTTCCTTCCTTATCGAGGACATTCTTAAGTGCAAATGATGTATTTTTGTTTGTTTCTTTGCTACTGTGGTCAGCAGTGGGAAAAATACAGTGACCACTTATGCACTTTGGTTCCATGCCTTGATTCCTATTAAGGCACCAGCAGTTTTAATAAATATCTTCTGAAAAAATAAAAATTAAATCACCGACATTAATTCTAAGAGTATAAAAGAAATATGAAAAAGTCACTCTTCATTGGTTATTCCAAAAATCTAAAATAACAATGTATAAGATGAAATAAATTTTTTTTTTCTCACAAAATGTCTCTTAGTCAATATAAAAGATATTCTTTAGGTATACAAAAATATTTGAAATCCGGCAATTTGTTTTGAATAACTTTTTATAATGCCATGTAGCTGTTATGAAAAATTCCAAACACATTTCTATATTTTTTATATTATTTTTGCAGGATCATTTAAAAGTGAGCTGCAGATACCATGACAGTTCACATCTAAATCTTTCAGCAAAATATTTATCAACCAAGGATATGTCTGAAATGTTTCTTAATAACTGCAGCACTTTTTCCAAATGCAATTCACAAGTAATCTTGAGTATCACTATGGATATATGAGTATTTTACTTATCCAATGTTTCATAATCAATTAAAATGATTACTCATTTCTATAATTTCTTGAAAACATATTTCCACTGCTTTCTTGCTTTATTTTGATATCAACAAGTGTGATGCTAAGTTGGTTCGATGTTAATTATTTTCATTTTTAATTATTTTTAATTTTTAAATTACTAATTTTTTGGCTTAGAAGCTCAGACAGCCTTTATTTTCCCTTTTGTTTTAAGGTCTAATACTATAATATATCTTAAAAGTTGATTGTTATAGATCAAGTTTCCCAGGTACACGGGAAACAGGAGTCCTTTCAATATGGAAATTCAGATCTCATTTTATTTCAAAAAATGTTTTATTATAACTTTAAATACCATATCTGTTAATTTTCCACTTATTTCCTAGTTCAAGGTGTTGAACTAAATATATGGAAAATTCTCTCTTTCTGATCATTTTCATTTCTCTTATTTCAGTTTCATTTTCTTGGCTCTTTCTATTCTTTATGTCTTTTATTGAACTTCTGGAATATCTATCTTCCTTTGTCTACCTTGTAATTTACTTTTCATTTCTGAGATGATTTTTTTCTTTTTTCACCATTTACTTTCCTGAGTTCAGTCAACTGCTGTTTCACATATCTTTCTGTTTGTCCATTTCAATTGTGTGTTTTTGAATGCCTGATTCATGGTATCCTTTCATAATGCAATTGTTTGTTTAATACAGGTTATTCATGTTCAGATGTTTCATTTCAGTTTTCCTGTTTTGTAATTTTTCTTTGATTTCTTTCCTTCCTTTTTATTTGTGCTTTCATTCTGTGTGTGCGTGTCATTTACTAAGAAGGTCTGATTTTAATTGTGTTTTATACTTATTGTAACTTTGTAAAGGTGCTGGCTTCTTTTTCTGTTGAGGATTATTTGTATTGGCTTTTTCAGAATCAGCAGTAACAAGTTATCCTGCCATGGAGGGTGAAGGGAGGTAAGCTGACTTACTAGGTTTCTCAGTTCAAGAGCACCCTCTTCTGTGGCTTCACTGAAGTGTTGTTGCTTTAATAAGTGGTGCTTTTTGTGGTGGGAGGGGCAGGATTTGTCTTAAAAAAAATTGTGTTGTTCCCGTAGTGCCCTTATCTTCAGCTGCTTTCTTTTCTTTCACCACCATGACTCCAAGGGACACCGCTGTCCCACTCTGTCCTTTGCAAGTAGTCTTCCATTATCCCAGAATTCATGCTTTCCCAAGATTGTCACCTAAGGTCATTCATACATTCTAAGCCCCATCTTGTAAATCATTATTAGTCAGGTCTCTGATAAACCATATATAATTCAGATAGAGAAAACTACAAATACTAATTTCAATTTACATGTGGCAGCCATCCTAAAGGAACCTGGAACTTTTCTCCTGTGAAATGGCAAAGTTCTCTTTTCTTAAAGTCATCCAAGTGTTCCTTTTACTTAACATTTTAAGTCATTTCAGAAGCCCCCCTAAAAGAATGTTTTTTCCATGATCTCTTTCCAAGATCCTTTACTAAGAAAATCTATTTAAATAACTTAATAAGGGAGTAATTTCTACATGGAAAAAGCTGTATATTCCTTATTTTGCTTTACTATTTTTTAAAAAAGAGTTTTTGTAGAAGATAACACAAGGTATTTACTTACTTTATAAAAGGATTTTGACTTCAATAGAGTCATACTACCATCTCAAATGAAAAGGCAATTAAAATACTGTCCAAATCCTCTGCATAAATAAAATTCTCCTAGCAAATTATGAAGCCTATGAAGTTAGTCTTTACAATCCCCTGTGCTTTCTAGTGTTTTCTATATCCTTTTTCTCTTTCATATCCAGTGCCCAAAAAATATTTCTCTTCTGTGCTATTCAAGCACCCTAAAATAACACTGTAAAATTATTTACTGTGTCCATACAGAAGGTTATCTCTAACTCAGAAAGAGTAAAGTTTATATTCTAGAGTGTCACACTGAGATCAGACAATTAATGTATAAAATAACATACAGCCAGGTATGATGGCATGTTCCTATAGTCCCAGGTACGTGGGAGATTGAGGAGGAAGGATCACTTGAGCCTAGGAATTAGAGACCAGCCCGGGTTATATAGTGAGACCCTATCACAAATAAATAAATAAACATAAAATTACATAGTTTATTTCAGGTTGAAGGCCAAAGCATCTTTCCAAACACTGGAAATAAAGCCAACAAACTGAACAAGAAAGCAGAGACACTGTGCTATGCTAGATACAAACTAAAAATTAAGAGTATCAATAATAATTAAAGACACATCATCTAGAGTAATCCAAAATCATTAGGAAGAAATTCTCTACACATACCAAAAACAGGAAGGTAGACAAATAGTTAGTATAACCTGTTTTGAAAATATGGCTCAAAGAAGCACTTGAAATTAAAAGGAAATAATAGAGAAATCAAATTAATTTCTTCCTAGAATCTTTGGAAAAAAGGATTGAAAAATTCACACTCCTAAACTGCATTTTTAAATGTTCAAATAGTCATATAATAGATAACGCATATTGTACAAGATATAATTGACAAACCTGAAAATTTAAAGACACTCCAAGCGAAGAAAACTGAAGTTTATTGGTCAATGCAGACAAACACAAAACGCTACTACAAATTCAGACGGGTCCCAAGAGTCACTAAAGCTTATTTTTGTGAAAACAGGCTATACAGCGATGATAAAACAATCTAATACATTACTTCCCTCGAAATGAGATCCCCTCCAAACTCCCTGCATCACTATTTTTCTAATTATCAAACTAAAAACTTGTGAGAGAAGATATGAAAATAGAACTTCAGTTAAAAGCTACTTTAAAGAAGCACAAGAAAGACGGTAAGCCAGGGAAAAAAGACTTAGTATGAGGCAGAGAACAGCAAGTTAAGTCCAAAGAGAACTAAGGTTACACTAATTTATGGCCCAACTGTTGAAATGCATCTTATTTACTGTCAGTTTCCAATGTAGTATAAAAATGCACACACTAGTTAAATAAGAAGACCTGTCAAGCAACTCAGTAAAGCTAATATAATAAAATCCCAGAAAAACAAACTCTTGTTCTCATTTGAGAGACTTTAAAAGTAACTTCCTGTTTGGTAAAAATTATAGGCAGGCTTTCCAGAAGTTCACACAACCAGCTAACTTGAATGCACAAGGAACTATCTGTGTAGAGTCAAAGGCAATTCTAAAATAGTAGTGTAGAGTTCTGGGGGATATCAGAGAAAAAACTTGTCAAAATTATTGAGTACTTACTCTGAACTCTACTAAATCTATCAGGAGTTAATGTACATTGTTCTAGTCATTTTATTTTGCTTTTACCATACATATTTAAGTACGCATGAAAAATACATAGAATATCTACAAATCATTTCATTAATAAATTGTACAGTAAAATTCAGCAACTAGCTTTTTTCATTCAAATGTGAGGTCAAATGTGACCTGTCACCTGTTTCTGTATGTCCTGTGAGCTAAGAATGGCTTTTATGTTTTTGAATGGTTAGGAAAAATAAGTCTAAAGAAGAATAACATTTCGTGACTAGTAAAAATTACACAAAATTTGAATTTCAGTGTTGTACTATAACAGCAGAGTTGCATATTTACAACTGAGACCATATGACCTATAACCTACAAATGCTTTAAATATTTACTATCTGGCCCTTTACAGAAAAAGTTGCACAACTCATACATTAGAATAATTATTAAGAAGTGGACTTGCTGGGTCATAAGTTATGTACATTTTAAATTTTGCTAGAAACAAGTAAATCGCTATCCAAAATGGCCGCATCAACGTATACTGCCACCAGAAATGCGTAAGTTCCCATTTCCTTTCAACATCACCACCTAAATTTCTGTAAGACATAGTATCTCATTGTTTTAATGTCCACTTCCCTTCTAAAATCACCTTTAGGTGATCACTAACATTAGTCTTTTTCTCTTCTTAAACTGTATTTCTTTTTTCTTCTATTTGGTTTGTCTTTTAAAAAATTAATATTTAGAGTTATTTTGATAATCTAGACAGAAATTCTTTGAAATAGATGTTACAAATAATGTCACCACACTTTTTCTTCTCTTTTAACTTTGTTTGCATTGTCTTTTTTTTTGCTATATATGATATTCTATTCCATTAGTCTTTGACAATCTTTTTTTATTAGCCGTAATTTGAGTAGTGTGACACCTTTCCCTACTCCTAAGCAAAAAAAAAAAAAAAAGTTATTCTGCAATAATTCTGATGTTTCCTTTTTGCATTTTTATCTTTAATCCATTTGTATTTTGTACAGTGTAAAGGGGAAATCTAATTTTGTTTGTTTCTCCATGGCAAACCAATTGCTTCAACATAGAATTTTCTGACTTACCTATCCACTCCTCCAAGTAAAACCATATCTATCATACATATATTGTTATGCATGGGTCTCTTTGGGGGCTTTATAATATGTTGTATATTTATTTACCTAATCTGAACCAATATCACATTATCTGAATCACCACAACTTTAAAACAGAAAATCCTGGTGTCAGATAGACTAAATGCCTCTCCCACCACTACTGTTCATACTCCGTAGTCATCCAAATGACTTTGGCTTTTTGTTCCTTTACTAGTCCACATGAATTTGATAGCCAGCTTATTAAGTTCCATGAAGAATCCTACAAAGGCAGAATGTAGTAATAGTTAAGAGAGCATACCTGGAGTCAGACAGCTAGCACTTCCACTTATGAGTTGTGTAACCAGATACAAACCTCTCCACATCTGTAGTCATATATAAAATGACTACATACTACACAGCTGTTTTGAAGATTAAACAAGTTAATAAATTCAAAGTGCTTAGAATAGTGCTGGTATTTATTAAATACTGGAAGTTTAAGAGAAATTGAATTGCATTTATTTACAGATAATTTAGATAAAATTATATGATAATTTATTCTCATCCCTAAACATGTTTCACCTCTCCATTTATAGGTGTTCCTTTATGATCTATAATTAATTTTATTTTGTCTCCATAAAGAAGATGTACATCTTTTAAGATGTATAATTGGGTGGCTTATAGCTTTTGTTGCTTATTTTGTATTAATATATCTATAGATACATGCATATATCTATTATATATAAATAATATAGGCATATATACTATTGATTTCCATGTAATGATCTTTTATCTGGCAATCTTACTAAACTCTCTCATTAAATTTAATATTGGTAGATTCACTTAGATTTTTCTATTATACAGCATCTGTGAAAAAAAGGAAGGAAGAGTTCCTGATCCTCACACCTCCTATTTCTTTTCCTTACTCCATTAGTTGAGACTTTTTGTGCAGTAACAAATAGATGGGATTATAGCATGTATTCTTATCTCATCCCTGATTTTCATCGAAATGCTTCTATAATTTCACACTATATAAAGTCTGCTGCTAGTTTAGACACATTCCCTTTATTATCTCCCATTTATCTGGAGTGTCTAAGTTACACTGCCTTTTTAAAAAACATTATCGTTTATGATTAATGATTTTATTCAAATGTTTTTTCTGTATCTACTGAAATAATTACAAACTGTTTCTCATTTAATGTATTGATACGATGAAATACACTAATATATTTTCTAATTCTGAATCATTCCTCTCATTTTAAGATAATTTCTATTTGGTCATGAAATGTTTTTATTTATACACTACTGAATTTGAATTTTATTTAAGATTTGTACATCTGTGATCACAAGTGAGGCTGGCTCTCTATTTTTTTCATTCTCTCTTTGTCTAGTTTTGGTTTCAGAATTATATTCGTTCCACTGAACGAGGTAGGAAGCTTTTTTATTCTGTTCATATTATGTCAGCACCTCAAGTGGTTAATAAATGTCAAATGTAAAAACCATCTAAGCCTGCTGCCTTGTTTGCAGTTTGTTGGGAAAGGGAACATGTTTTTTACAGTTAAAAAAGGAGCAGTATCTTTCAGTTGAAGGCTTAATTTATTTCTTTTACTTACTTTTTTTCTAAATCTAAATATTACGTTAGCCACTTCCAAAGTGATTTTTATATCCTTATATTGAAAATGTCTCATGTAAATAGCACATTTTTAGGTTATGTTTTTAATTCAGTATGACTACTTTTTTCTTTGAAATAGGGTACTTGGTCCAATTATAATTAATGTAATAATTGATATAGCTGGCTTTACAACTACTACCTATTTTCTATTTCCCATCTGTTTGAATTTCCTTTTTCTTCTTTTGAAACAGCCAAATATTTTATACATCTTTTTTTCTGCTATGAACTTGATAGGTGTATTTTTACCATTATCGTAGCAATTACATTAGGACATCCAACTTGGACTTGGTAGTCTAATAAAACTGTTCAACATTATCATTTCTTCAATAATAGTAGTACCTTACAACACTTTGACTCCATTTATCCTCCTGCCTTTGGTCTTATTATTGTCATATATTTTAATTCTATGAATACTTTAAACTCAACAAGATTGTGGGGGTTTTTGTCTAATTAAGTCAATTATTTTAATTGATATATTCACTGATTCTGGCTCTCTTCATTCTTTACTGAATTTTGCTGTTTCTCTTTGTAATCATTTCTGGCTGAAGAATTTCATTTAGTTTTATTTTATTTCAAGTGCACTGGCAACAAATTCTCTATCTGAAAAACATCTTGATTTCATCTTCATTTATGTAAGATATTTTTGCTGAGTAGAGAATGTTGGGTTAAAAGTTTTCTTCCTTTCACCACTTTAAACGTGTCTTTCTATTGTTTTATGGCTCTCATTATAATAATATGTCAGTATTAAAGATAATGTCAGCCTTTCCTTCTCTGTCAGGCTTTTAAATTTGTTCTCTATGTTTTTTCAGCATTTTGACTACGATGTACCAAACTGTGGTTTTCTTTGCATTCATTTTGCTTACAATGAATTAACTGAATATGTGGTCCGATGTATTTCATTAGTTTAGGAAAATGTTTATTATCACTTTAAATATTATCTCTTCTTCCTTATTTTCAATCTGTCATCTAGTTTGGGACATTATTTACACATATGTTGGACCATTTTTCTGTATCTAACATGTCTCGTACTCTTTTCTGTTTGTTTCTTTCTGTACTTCAGTTTCAATATTTTCTATTGTACTGTCTTCAAGTTCACTAATTCTATCATCTTCTGTATCCAATTTGCAGTTAAGTCATCGATTGAGTTCTTAATTCCAGATACTATATTTTTCAATACTAGAATGTTCATTATTTTAGTTATACTCATATTCTCTGGTGAAACTCCCCACCTCTTCATCTATTTGTCAAGAATATTTTTCCTATTTTCTTGAACATCTTAAACATAGTTATTTCAAAGTTTTTGTCTACTACCTCCAAGTTCTGGATCACTTCTGAGTTTGCTTCTATATTCTGTTTTTTTGTTTTTCTCTTGGTATATGATTATGGTGTACTAGAAATTTTTAATTGATGGGTGTAGGAAACTGCATACTTAAGAAAGGTTATATACAGTGTTATTTTCCACTTGAGAAGGTCCGTGTGTTCTTCTGCTGGGCAGTTAAGAGTGATACTCTGATCACTTTTACTCATTCAGGGACTAAGCTGAATTTAGACCACCTGGAAATTTTGATAAGACTAATTCATTACACCTTAATGTGGCCCTATTCTAATGGTGAGGCCCTTCAAGGTTTTCAGTTGAGAGCCTGGCAGGTTTTGTTTCAACACAGAGAGAGTAAGACTATAGAGATTTCTACTATACTGTTCAAAGGTTTCTGACTTAGATTTTTGGACTATTGTCCTGCACAGCTTAAGGATTTGGTATGCCAGCCTCACTGAACTGCCAAATTTGGTATACTCATCACTCTGTCCCCATTAGTAACCCTTTAACAGAGGCCAAGCCCAAATTCTCACCTGTAGCGCAGAGGTATGTGACTTTTCTATGCAACTAATCACCTCAATCATAGTATGAAAGCAACCATGATGATATGTAAATCAATGAATAAGGCTGTTTTCCAATAAAACTTTATTTTAAAAAATAGTCAATAACAAGATTTGGCCCATGGGCCATAGTCTGCTGACTTCTGCTTTTGCTACACTGGGAAAAAGCAAGTGTACCCAAGAGAAAAAAGTGGCTAGAAACTGTCAGCATTAGTTCATCACCATCTCCACAGCTGTCAACTCTTACCTGGTATGTTCTTAAGGGGCTCTCATCCTGAAGATGTTTATCTCTTCAGTAATACAAGACTAGTAAATTCATAGCTCTGGTTATCAGATGTTTTTTGCTTAGTAATTTAGCTTCCCTTTAGTTTTAGAATTTGGCAAGTATTTTGAAAGGAAAATTGGTAACATAATTGAGACAAATATCTTGAAAAGGAAAGTTATTTTTTGAGTGAATGACAATTTTGTCACTCTAGCCTAACACAGTCACCAAAAATGTTGCTGGTGAAATTTCTCTATACTCTAGCAGTGGCCCACTGCCAAGCCCAGATTCTCAACCTTTGGTCTACTCCCAGAATTGGCAAATGATCACAGAGAAAAATTGGCTACAGATTCTCAGCTCATCTCTGAGAATTTTCCCCAAATCTGGATTTTTAGATTCTCAGTCCTCATTGCTTCTGCAACTGATATTTTTAAAAATGCAATTTAATCTGTCTTTCCTAATTGTTCTTGGTGAGTCCATAAGCCTACTGCAAAGTATTTCATCCTATTCAGAAGGAGAAATTGTACACTACTACTTTTGATATTTTCATTATCACTTAGTACCAAGTATTTTTTTAAATTTTCATAGGTTTTTAAATATTATTCTAAGAATTATTCAAAGAGTGTTTTTAAATTCCCAAACATACGTGTTTTAAACAATTCTTTTTTACTACTGATTGTAACTATTACACTGTGATCAAAAAAAAAATGCTCCTTAAGATTCCAACACTTTACGTTATTAAGACTTACTCTTTTGGCCTAGTATTGGTTAACATTTGTAAATGTTACAGTTGGTCTTAAAGAGAATATTTATTCCCTAAGTGTTCAATTTCTTGGCTCAAGTTTATTGATTATGTTGCTTACATTTTCAATTTTAAAACTTTTGGATGGATCTTTTATTGGTTTTGGTACTGTAATACTAAAATATTCCATTACAATGATAAACTTATCAACCTGTTTTTTAAATATGTAAATTTTTGCTTTAAACATTTTGTGGTTATATTACTAAGTAATTAAGAGTTTAACATGCTTTTCTCTTCCTGATGAGATAAACTTTTACTTAGTTACCTTGCTTATGATTAATAATGTTATATGCTGTATACTCTATGTACTATGTGCATACACATATATGTATATTTACTATGTATATATTACACACTATAAGTATTTAAGCTTTCTTTTGGTGAGCTGTTGCCTAGTAATCCTTTCAGTTTCAACTATTTAATATCATTATATTTTCTGTCTGTAGTTATGCCTCTTTTTATCCTAATACAGTATTCTGTTATAAACTATTACTATTCACTTACTTAAATTTATTGTGATTAAAAAATTATCACTATTTCTCTTCACTCCTTTACTGCCTTCTCATTGATTTTTTAATTTCATTTTTTTCTCCTGCAACGTTTCTGATCTTATCTCCTCTATTTCTATTCATTTATTAGTCACTCTAAAAATGTAAACTGCCTACTTTCCTCACTGTCTAAAGCTATTAAAATTTACAACCCTTTTCCCAAAAATTAAACCTTTTTCCCAAAGGAAAAAAAAAATCTGAAACTCCAGAATACTTCAACCAATCACTTCCTCTTCTCCTACATAATGTTGTTATTAAATATATTAATACTTTGGTTTATCTTACTCCCCCAAATAATTATTATCATTGTCATTATCATCATAATTATACAATATATTCAGTTTTTGCTTATATTTACTCATACTTCACCAATTTATTACAGCATTCCTATTTACACTCAGACCTCTCTTCTGTTTCATTTTCCTTTTTCAAAAAGCGCATCCCTTTAGGTATTAAGGTGTATTGATGTCAAATACTCTCAGCTTTTGCATGTTCGAAAATGTCCTTATTTTCCGTTCAGTCTTTAATGGTAGTTAAGCTAGCTTAAATTCTAAGCCAACAGTAATTTTCTCTCAGTAGTTTATTGGTCTTACTCTCTAGTATCTTTTGGTTTCCGCTGTTGCTATTAAGATGTTTGCTGTCAACTTAGTTGTTACCCATTGTAGATACCATTTTTCTCTTTGACTGATTTTTAAATCTCTTACGTACTTAGGGGATTCTAAAATGTTCACATAAAGTATGAACTCTGTGTATTGTTCTTTGGATTTGTTGAACTACCTTCAAAATGCAAAAGTATAAGCCATTATCTCTTATACTGCCTTTTGCTCATTCTGTATTTTCTTCTCCCTGGAACTAATTAGACATAGCCAACAGTTTCCAATATTATCTTCAAGTCTCATAGCCTGTCTTAACACTTTTCATCTCTGTCTATATTTCATACTGAGTTATTTCTTTAGATCTCTTATTTTACTATTTCTCCTTTCAAGTATGAGTTATCTTACAAAAATCATTAAAATCTTTTACTCCTTCCTGTATCTATTCATACCTTTTTGAGATACGACTTTGTAGCTCCTTCCAAGAAAAGATATAGTCTGTTTTACCAGCCCTTGAATTTTACTTGGATTTGTGATTCCTTCTGCACAATAGGATGCAGCAAGAATAACAGGGCTCCAGTTTAAAATCTTGGCCACAAAAGGTCTTGCACACTTTTGGGACCCATGGATAACCTCCTGGAGGATAGAGGACCACATGGGAGCTGAATCAACATCAAAAGCCCCAGATATGTGAGACAGTATAGCCAAAAATTAGAAGTCACTCACTGAACCCAAAGATGACAAATTCTGAGAAAGCACAATATAAACTAGAAGAACCATGCAGGTTGAGCCCATCCTAAATTGTCAACCCTCAGAATCAAAAGCTAAATATGTGGTTGTTATTTAAAGACATTAAGTTTTGGAATGATTTTTGATGTGTCAATACCTCAATAATATGTCTACTATTTAATCTGTTTACTACATTTTTAATTTGAATAACTGTGGTTTACAAACAGGAAAGTCTATCTGGCCTTTTTCAAATATGCCTCATCATTCTTTATCATGTTGTAACCCTTGTGTAATCCTTCATTTCCTTCTTTTATTTTTATTTTCCTTTTTATTTGTATTTTATTTTATTTTTTTTGAGACGGAGTCTCACTCTTGTCACCCAGGCTGGAGTGCAATGGCACAATCTTGGCTCACTGCCACCTCTGCCTCCTGGATTCCAGTAATCCTCCTGCCTCAGCCTCCCGAGTAGCTGGGATTACAGGCGCACACCACCACACCTGGCTACTTTTTGTATTTTTGGTAGAGACGGGGTTTCACCATGTTGGCCAGGCTGGTTGGGAACTACTGACCTCAAGTGATTTGTCCACCTCGGCCTCCCAAAGCACTGGGATTACAGGAGTGAGCCACCACGCCCAACCTCTTTTATTTAAAAAAAATAATTTAAATGGTTATTTTGTATTTTGTAATTGATAATTCATATATCTAATGTTCTTGCAGGTCTAATTCTCCTGATTATTCTGTATTGTGTTAAGCAAAATTCTAAGATGACCCTCAAGATTCTGATCCCTTGGTGCTCATATGCCCTGTATTGTCCAATTTCCTGGAGCACAAGCAGGACTATGAATATGATAAACTTCACTCCTATGATAAGGTTATGTTATATGACAAAAGTGAGGGAATTTTGCAAATATAATTAAGGTCTGAAATCAGTTCACATTTAGTTAATCAGAAGGAGTCTGTCCTGAGTGGGCTTGACCTAACCAGGCAAACCATTAAAAGAGACCATGCCCTTCCTAAAGTTAGACAGATTCAAAATAGGAGAGACTACTGCAGGCTTTGAAGACACAAACGGCCATACTGTGAACTGCCTTTGGAGGGGCCATGAGGCAAGGACCTAAGACAACTTATAGGAGCTACAGATACTGTTTAGTTAATACTCATAAGAAAATTAGGATTTCAGCCCTGCATATGCAAGGAACTGAATTTTGTCAACAATGAGTGAGCTTGGAAGAGGATGCCAAGCCTAAGATGAGACCATGGTATCAGGTGGTCTTTTTCAGCCTGTGAGACTTCAGGCAAAGGACCCAGCTAACCTGTACCCACACTTGCAGCCTACAGATACTGTGAGATAATACATGGGTGTTGTCTTGCACTGCTGAGTTTGTGGTAGCTTCTTATACAGCAATAGAAAACTAATACTTTTATGGGATTAGTTTGCTTTCTCAAATTGTCTGCCATTTAAGTACATGAACACCTTAATCTGTGAGGATCCTGAGGAACCTCAATTGAGAATGATTCCCAAATCGAATTTGAGTTTGCTTCTGTCTTGCTTTGGGTTGCTATCAGTCTGGTATCACTTCAACTGAATTGCTCCACTTTAAATTTCTTGGGCCAAGAAGGTTAACCATGTTAAATCACGTTACAGTACGACTGATTACATATTCCCAGGTAAACCTCTTTTACCCCCACATCTCTAGCCAAGGCAAGAGAAATGTCCTCATTTTCTTCCTCTCAGGCTGTTAGATTTTATTCCAGCCCACTCTCTGAGGGTAATGAGAAGTTAACGGTTTTATGCAGAGGTCTTAAGCTCAACTGTCAACAAATGGATCCACAGTGTTTTGTCCTAACCATCACACAAAGCTATTCTAATCAAAACTCTAGGTTGCTATATTAGTACACATCACTTAGGCAGTCCTGCCTTCCACATTCATTCAGCACTTGGGTTTTAGTGTCTATGTGTTTTTTCCCAAGAGATTTCCCTACTGTTGAGCAAAGTGGACCTTCGTCTGTTGCAAGCCACTGTTCAGCAATAGGCTCCTGCAAATACTTTCTGCTCCTAGATAAAAAGGCCAACAGAATAAGGCACATGGTCCCCTGTAAAGGCGTCTTTAGATGAAGGTGCAGCTGGAAACACATGGGTTGGACCAAGAAGGAAATTACAACCCTAAATCACATGAGAGCCCTAAAGCAAGAAAGAGCTCCCATTGATACTCCCTCTTTTTAAAGTAAATCTATACCGTCCTTGCAAAAGGAGACAGAGTCTGAGCTTGCTGCCAACTGTTCAGGGAAGCTGCATGTTTAGAATACCAGCTGTTACTATCTAAAAACACTGTAGGAAGTGGAACCCATGTAGTCCTTACCACTGAATGAGGAGGTGCCACCAGCTCTGCTTCAATCTGGAAGAAGCCAGCAATACTATTCATCAAATGTTGTTTGTCTCTACACACTTACTTTCTTGGCAGCTCAGCTAAGTATTTAAAAAGATATTTTTAAAAATATAATTTATAGAGCATCTAGGTATTTTGTAACAGAATTTTCAGAAAAATCCAGTCAGCAACATTACAAAAGTGAATTCAATTGATTATTCTTTATTATTAACTTCAAATCATCTGTCTAAACTCATTTACATTAATTTCTTGTTCTGAGAAAGTGAAATGTTGTATCTCATTCTAATATTACAGGGTGTTCTTTTATTGAGAAATGTTTCCTTCAAATGAAATGTGAAACTGTGAATGCCAAGGCTACGGAAGTCAAGCTGTATTTTTATATCTGATATAGTTTACAAATTTATCCTTGCTCAAATATCAGGTTGAGCTGTAATCCCCAATGCTGGAGGTAGGGCCTGATGGAAGGTGTTTGGGTCATGGGGGCAGATGCCTCATGGCGTGGTGCTGTCTTCACCACAGTGAGTGAGTTCTCGCAAGATCTGGTCATTTCAAAGTGTGTGGCACCTCCCCTAGTGTGTGCTCACACTCACTCTCTCGCTTTCTCTCTTGCACTCTCTCCTAAACCCTCCCCTTCCTTCCTCCCTCTATCTCTCTTAACTCTCAGTCTCCTCCAACCCCCCTCCCCCTGCTCACTTAAACTTGCTCCTGTCCTCGCTCCTGTTCTCACCATATGATGTGCCTGTTCCCCATTTGCCTTCTACCATAATTGGAAGCTTCCTGATGCCTCCCCAAAAGCAGATACCCCTATGCTTCCTGTACAGACTGTAGAACAATAAGCCAATTACCCAGTCTCAGGTATTTCTTTATAGCAGTGCAAGAACGACCTAATACAATACCTAAGGTAAAAGTGGGATTTTTCAGAGTCAGTGTTAACTCATGGGAACATCATGTATTCTTTTATTACCAGAAGTTACCTAATTTTTGGATATTCAAGGTTTTACTATATCTAATTTTCAAAGAAACAACAAAAACACAAAAAACAAACAAAGAAAAAACCTATATTTGACACTAAAACCATACAAGATATATTTTAATCATATTCTATGATTTAGAAGATACATATCACAGTATTTTTACATGCAAAAGAGAAACTATTGTGAACATCACTTTTTTTTAAAGCGTAAGTTAGATATGTTTTAAATATCTTGCTTATGCACAGCAATTACAGTAGTTACAACTTTATGTCGCACCATATAGTTCATTATCACCTGTTTCAGTACCTTAAAGGAAAAGTACCAAAGATTGCTATAAAACATGCAATCTTAAAATCACCTAAAAGAAATATAAAACACTATTTTCTTGCTCCATCTCTCAATGTACATGCTCTAAATATACATATCTTTGATATAAATAAATAAACATTATAAAAATTAGATATATGAATTTTAATAAAACCCAGTTTAAACTGCTTACCAAGTATCTCTGAATCTCTGGCTGGCAATATAGTTCAGGCCAAACAAAGTCCATTACTACCTGCAGTGTAGTACAATATAATTCTCAGCCAGCATAGTCAGGTATTTTGAGATCATATCCTAAGAACTCTTGTATTTCATTATTTTGTCTGCTCTTTACTTCTTGGGAAATCATACTAGAATATATTAACATTAGAAGCTGATGCCATCAGATAAGGAACAGAGAATGGCTTTTAATATTGAAGTTAAAATGAAGGAACTGAAAAAGGCATTCCATACAATATAAGCTGCACACTTCCCTTAGTGAAAGTACTTTCAGAATAATAAGTCACAATTTCATCAAATTAAAGAAAGCAACAAGTCTGGAATATCTCTGAGTATAACAAGAACTATGTATATAATGAATGCATTTAAAGCAGAGAAAGATGGAGCATAATATAGCTTGTCAATGTTGGTAAGTCCCCTGATTTTCCTTTATTTTTTGAGAAAAATAATTTCAAAATGAAAATGTTCAATTACTTGATAGTAATTTATCTATAACATCTGTAGAAAAACATGCTTTAAACAATATTTACTATATCAATTTAATAAAAACTCACATAAATAACCTTACTTTGACTTTTTAGGTCCACTTTGGCAATATTCAAAAAATTTGTATCATGAAATTTTGATTTTTCGATTAAGCCCTGAGAAATCAGTTTTCTAATAAAGTTAACAGCTGTGCCCCAAAATGGTATCCAACATAAAGGATATCATGAGCAAAGACCTGAGGTCCGTATCATTTACCAGGTCCATTTTTCCCCCACAATAAAACCCACAAATAGTTCAACACTAATATTGCAATGTCAGAATGAGTATTAAAAAAGACTAATAGGCTATAATACTGAATTAACACTAGTAAGATAAAAACATAAAGAAATAAGCATAAATCCTGAAATTCAGTTGTTTTCTGTTTTTTTTAAGTCAGCTACACAGGTAAGTATGGGAAAGCCAGGCTAATAATAATTCCTGTCAGAATGGGGTATAGATGGCATGGCTGATAAAAGCACAAATCAAGCTATAGAAACAGAACTGTAATACACCAAATAAAGATGGCATTGTATTGCTCATTGTATCTCTTGCACTGGAGGAAGACATCAATATGACTGTGATGAGTTTTAGATGGCACACTTTTAAAAAGGCATTGACAAAGTATGTTCATTTTATATACACTACCCTCAATCTTCAAAATAACTCATAAGGTAGAGAGTAGATCACCCTATGACAGATAAAGTATCTGAGTCTTAGAGAGATTAAGGTATTGTATTAGTCCATTTTCACACTGCTGTAAAGAAATACCCAAGCTGGGTAATTTATAAAGAAAAGAGTTTTAATTGACTCACACTTCCACATGGCTGGGGAGGCCTCAGGAAACTTACGATCATGGCAGAAGGCAAAGGGGAAGCTAGGACCTTCTTCATATGGTGGCAGGAGAGAGAAGTGCAAGCAGAGGAAAGGCCAGACACTTATAAAACCATCAGATCTTATAAGAACCCACTCACTATCACAAGAATAGCATGGGGGAAATCACACCCATGACCCAATCACCTCCCTCCTTCTCTCAACACATGGGGATTACAATTCCAAATGAGATTTGAGTGGGGACACAGAGTTCAAACCATATCTGGTACCCAGAAAAAGCAAAATTTGAATGCAAGTGCATTCAGCTCCATGCTCTTTCTACTAGATCATGCTGCCTTAAAAGTTTCTTCTAGCACTAGGAGGGGGCAATTTGGCCATACTTCACTTGTAGAATATTTGAAACCCAGGTAGCAAGGCACACCATTATTTCAATAAAAATTGACATTTCTGAAATGGGATTACAGATTTATATATTAATGTAAATGTCTTTTCCCTCTTGTTTTACCTAACAGCTACATTCCTAAAGTGTTATTATATAAATCAGTTTTTAAAATGGAATCCACTTTCCCCAATGATAAGCTAGAAATAAAGATTGCCTTATTACTAATTAGTAATAAATAATCCTCACACACAAACACCCCTTAACTCTTTTTGACCCTTCAATTTCTTGGTCAAGTATTTAATAACATGGAAATTAATATCTAAAAATATGTCATAAGTATCTGATAGATTTACCTATTTCATAGATAAAATTCCATATTGTTAGGTTTTTTAAAAGCAAAACAACTTACATATAGAGAGAAATTTTTACCATCCTTTACAAACTGACAATTCAATATCAAAATTATTTTTCTCTACCAGTTGCCTGAAGAAATAACTATCATAATTTATTTGAAGGCACAAGCTACCTTGATCTCCAGCATTTAAAAAAATTAAGACAGTTCCCTATGTACAAATACATGATACTACTGCCATCTTCTGGTACAACACAATTTCCCAATTCTGTATAGTATTTCTATAAATGAGAATCCTCCAAATATGAAATAACTAGTTTATATCACTGAAACCAGAATTGATAATCAGCTAAATGGCTAAAATGCAGTTTAAATAGAATTCTAGCAATCATTAATTTTTATCAGTGTGTGAGGTAAGTGCTCTCAATAATACTTAACACTTAGTGCTTCACTATATTTGAGGCATAGAATTAAGTGCTTTCTAAGCAAAATAAAAATTACTTTATTAACTATATGAGGTAGAGTTATTATTCTCATTTTACAGATGCAGAAACTGAGAACAGAAGAGGTCCTATAGTTTGCCCAAGGTTGCACGGCTAATAAATGGCAGAGGATCTGAATTTAGGAGCTTATTGATTCCAATGACTTTGCTTTTATTATTATATTGTAATATCCCCTATAATGTCAGATAGCAGACAATAAGTAAGTCTGTTAACTCATTTAGCATGGTAAGATTTAATTAATGGAGTGGAACAATAATATTACAATTAGTGCAAAGATCGGAAGAGTCACATAAATCAAAAAGACATAAATCAAAGAACTAAAAGAAACCTTAAAGGTCACATAATTTATTTTTCTATACAATACAGAACTTTATCCTCTAAAAATCCAAATGGATTTGCCTCTAATTGTTTTATAAATATCATACGATTTGTAGATTTTAGACAATTAAAAATTTTAGGTGCTATCATGCATTTAGTGTTTAAATTAAAATTAACTTTGCTTTGACATACTTAAAAATATTAATAAACATTAGTTGGAAACTACTACTCCTAGTAAACATATTTGCCAATTTATATTTAGAGATGTTGTATTAACACAAAGGGATACAGTACTATGTTGTGCTATACTATTTATATATACTGATTTGTTAAAAGTCATAAAGCAACTCAATTGATGTTTTTGTTAATTACAGATAGGACACTGAAATAAACTGCTAAAAAACAAAAACAAAAAACTACCCATGATATGACCAATCTATTTTGAAACTATAACAATAAGAACTTCATATGTATGCAAAATGACAAAATGAGTAATTTAATTATGTTTTGGTCCCTTTATAAATCAAACGAATCACATCTAATTTCTGAAATTTCATTTTAATGAGCTTTTGAATAACTGAAGTGACAAACAGCTGTAAATAACAATATAAAAAAAAATGACAAAATAAAATGCTAAGATAATGCGGAATTATACTGATGAGCAAATTACTCACTTTGAAAAATATAGTAACGTAGAAAGGGAGAAATCCTGCCAACTGTTACTTGAGCCATTTTGGTGAATTTTTGGTTCATAAAGTTTTATAATTGTAACAATTTACTATGAGAAATTTTAAGCAAATCATGTGATCACAGTTTCATATTCTTCACAATCAATTTTACTCGAATCTCAAAGAGATGT
Organism: Theropithecus gelada; assembly: GCF_003255815.1. Lineage (NCBI taxonomy): Eukaryota > Metazoa > Chordata > Mammalia > Primates > Cercopithecidae > Theropithecus > Theropithecus gelada. The sequence continues at coordinate 105,124,088 of NC_037668.1, forward strand.
TACTATTGAATATGGAAATTTAACTTTTGATTTAATTTCCTAGTAAATATTATAAATAGACTAGAATCCATATGTTCAATAATATAATATATACTATAGTAGGTCCTTTACATTTCCATATAAATTTTGGAATCAGCTTGTCAATCTCTACAGAAAAATAAAAAAATAAAAAGTCTGCTGGGGTTTTGATTGGAATTGGGTTGACCCCAAATCAGTAAGATCTCAGAAAAACAGTCAATATAAAATCAACTGTAATATTTCTGCATTTGAGCAACAAACAAATGTAATTTTTTTAAAATAACATACAAAATATTTAGGAATAAATTTAATAAAACGTGTAGGAAATATCTACAATAAAACAATATGGAGAAATTACATGAGATCTAAATAACTGTAGAGATATGCTCATGGGTGGTGGGGACTCAATATTGTTAAGCTGTGATACAGCCCAATATAAAGTTAATTCAATCCCAATCAAAATCCCAGTAGGCTTTTATTCTTTTTATTTTTTTACTTTAAGAAACCTACAAGCTGATTCATAAACTTATATGAAAATGCAAAGAACCTAGAACACTGAAAACAACCTTGAAAATGAAAAAATAAATCTGGAGGACTTACATAATTTCAGGAGTTTCTATAAAACTACAATCATCAAGAATGTAATACTGGTATAAAGATAGAAATATTTCAATGCAACAAAATAAAGTCCAGAAATAGACCCCCAAAACATGATTTTTTGACAAAGGGATCAACACAATTCAATGAGGAATAAATACAGATGCTGCTCAACTTATGGAGGAATTATGTCCCAATAAACTCATTGTAAATAAAAAATACTGTAAATTGAAAATGAATTTAATACCATGATAAATCCATTATGAAGTAAAAAATGATAAGTCAAACCATTGTAAGTAAGTTGGGGACCATCTGCAATTTTTTCAACAAATGTTACTGGAATATTTGGAAGTCCATATGGAAAAAACCTGAACCTTAACCCCTACCTCACACAATACTCAAAAATTAATTCAAAATGGATCACAGACCTACACATAAAAGCTAAAACTATAAAACTTCTAGAAGAAAACAAGAAAATCCTAATGACCCTGGTTAAGCAAAGACTACTTGCATAATAGGTACTAAGCATAAAGAAAAAATAAGTGAATTTCACCAACATTAAAATTTCTACCCTTCAAAAGACATCACTAAGAAAATGAGGCTTGGCACCATAGCTCATGCCTGTAATTCCAGTGCTTTGGGAGACCCAAGCAGGAAGACTGCCTGAGGCCAGGAGTTTTAGATCAGCCTGGGTAACAAAGCAAGACCCTGTCTCTACAAAAAAATGTAAAAGAGGCCTGGCGAGGTGGCTCACACCTGTAATCCCAGCACTTTGGGAGGTAGAGGCAGGTGGATTGCCTGAGCTCAGGAGTTTGAGGCCAGTCTGGGCAACAAGGTGAAACTCCGACTCTACTAAAATACAAAAAATTAGCCAGGCATGGTAGCATGCACCTGTAGTCCCAGCTACTCAGGAAGCTAAGGCAGGAGAATTGCTAGAACCCGGGAGGCAGAGGTTGCAGTGAGCCAAGATTGTGCCACTGCACTCCAGCCTGGGCGACACAGCAAGACTCTGTCTTTAAAAAAAAAAAAAAAAAAGGAAAAGAAATATTAGCCAGGCATGGCAGCATGAGCTTGTAGTCCCAGCTACTTGTGAGGCTGAGGTAGGATGATCACCTAAGCCTGAAAGTTCAAGGGTACAGTGAGCTATGACTCTGCATAGGCAAGAGAGAAAGATCCTGTGAGAGAAGGTGAGGGAAAGAAGGGAAAGACAGGGAGGAAGGGAGGGGAAGTGTATTAGTCTGTTTTCACACTGCTAATAAAGACATACTCGAGACTGGGAAGAAAAATAGGTTTAATGGACTCACAGTTCCACATAGCTGGGGAGGCCTCACAATCATGGCAGAAGGCAAAAGGTGCTTCTTACATGGTGGCAGTAAGACAGAATGAGAGGGGAGTGAAAGCAGAGGCCCCTTATAAAACCATCAGATCTCGTGAGACTTATTCACTACCATGGGAACAGTATGGGGGAAACCACCCTCATGATTCAATTATCTCCCACCGGGTCCCTCCCACAACACATGGGAATTATGGAAGTAAAATTCGAATTTTGGGTGGGGACACAGAACCAAACCATATCAAGAGGGGAAGGGAGGGAAGGGAAGGGGAGGGGAGGGGAGAAAAATTCAGACTAACTAAGTTTCTTCTAACCCATTAAGATAAAAGGTGAGTGTTTAGAGTTCATAATGTCCTAGGTTCTGTTTTTCCTTAGGTAATTCTATAGAATTAAGACTTTTACAAATTTGGTAACACTAAAATGTGCAATATTTTTACAGTCACAACCTGGAGGATATCTTCCTAATACAGAAAAGATACAAAACTGGTAACCTGAGTAAAAGGTTTGCTAACACAGAATTACCACCAGATTCTAAAAAACCCAACTCTTTGAATAGGAAGACCGTTTATCTGTCTGCATAATTATCCAAAGTCAGCCTATGTATACTACGATGAAGTATACATGTTTAAAATCAAGTTACCTAAGCAAAGCTTATTACAATCAGTCCTTATTTTACCTCATCTGCTCTTGCAAATAAATTACAACACAATTAGTAAGACATGGGCAGAAACAAGGTGTTGTTACTATATAACTTTATCTTAACATGTCTAAGTTTCAGAAGACATATAAAAACAATTCTTAATGCATATAGGTACTCCCAATCAGTTTTATGTACTAAAGTTCTCCATCATATCTGATTTTAGTCTAGTGTACTATGCAAAATATAAAATATGAATAACTGAACCAATAGACTCCATTGTTTCCCTAATATGTGTAGAAAGTATTTGATTGTCAATTTTATTTTATTTTATTTTATTTATTTATTTATTTATTTATTTATTTATTTATTTTATTTATTTATTTATTTTTGAGACGGAGTTTCACTCTGTCGCCCAGGCTGGAGTGCAGTGGCGTGATCTCGGCTCACTGCAAGCTCTGCCTTCCGGGTTCACGCCATTCTCCTGCCTCAGCCTCCCGAGTAGCTAGGACTACGGGTGCCCGCCACCACGCCCGGCTAATTTTTTGTATTTTTAGTAGAGACGGGGTTTCACCGTGTTAGCCAGGATGGTCTCGATCTCCTGACCTCGTGATTCGCCCATCTCGGCTTCCCACAGTGCTGGGATTACAGGTGTGAGCCACCGCGCCCAGCTCTAATTGTCAATTTTAATAACACGTATTGATAATTTAACCTAAGATTTTTAAAAATACATCTATACTCCAGACTATAATTTCCTTAATAAAACAGTTTTTTATGATATCTGATCTCTCATTATATACTTAACTCTAAATAAACTTCGGATTGCCATTCATATTTGTATGCAAATAGCACCTACATACAATGAGATAATATCTGTAGCATCTATGTAAAAATTCCTGAACCACTGGGAGCCTGATTCTCATAAATTAACTGAATAAAGTACACCAGTAATTATGAAGCCATCTGGTAAATAGCAACATTGTAAATAAAATTTATTTATAAACACTAGAGGGTGCTCTAATTCAACAGTGCTTAGTATCTGGCTGTGATATTTAAAGTAATTTTCTCCTTGATTAAAAACAACAATCTTCAGCAATGACAATTTTTGCTACTGAGCTAATACATACAAATAATTTAAGAGCCAAAATTCCATTCTTCCAGAACATATAACAAAACAATTTGTCAAGATAGGCAGTATAAAAAAATGCACATTGTGACATGAAAAATTCAAAATGTGGGGGGAAAGGGAGTTAGTATCTACAGGTTTCAGTTTGTTTGTTCCTTATCTCTTTTTTGGTGATTGAAGTCATGTTAGTATCAGTTTTTGGTTTTTTGGTTTTTTTTTTTTGAGATGGAGTCTCACTCTGTCGCCAGGCTGGAGTGCAGTGGCGCGATCTTGGCTTACTGCAGCCCCTGCCTCCCGGGTTCAAGCAATTATCCTGCCTCACCCTCTTGAGTAGCTGGGACTCCAGGGGCGCACTGCCATGCCCGGCTAGTTTTTTGTATTTTTAGTAAGGACGGGTTTTACCATGTTGGCCATAATGGTCTTGATCTCCTGACCTAGTGATCCGCCCACCTTGGCCTCCCAAAGTGCTGGGATTACAGGCATGTGCCACCACGCCCGGCCATATCAGTTTTAAATAACTTATTAGAACTACAGGATTTTTAATGAACCTAATGGTAACTACAAAGCAAAAACCTATAATAGACACACTAAAAGCAAAAAGCAATGAATTAAAACATACTATCAGGGAAAATCATTTAACCACAAAGGAAAATGGAAAAAAAGGAAGAGAGGAGTTATAAAATAACTAGAAAACAAATAACAAAATGGCTACAGTAAGCCCTTACCTATCAATAATAATATCGAATACAAATTGACTAAATTCTATTAAAAGACATCATAATTAAAAGACATGACTAACTGGATTAAAAAACAAAGACCCACCTATATATTGCCTATAAGAAACTCACTTTGCCTATACAGATACAGACAAAAAAATGAACAAATGGAAAAAGATATTTATGTAAATGAAAACCAAAAACGAGCATGAGTAGCAATGCTTATATCAGATAAAACAGACTTTAAGTCAAAAACCATAAAAAGAAACAAAGAAGGTTATCATATGATGACAAAGGAGTCAATTTAGCAAGAGAACATAGTAATAGTAAATATGTATATACCCACTGCAGTATTACCCAAATATAAAGCAAATATGATTAGATCTAAAGGAAGAGGCAAACTGTAATACAATAATAGTATAGCACTTCAACACCCCACTTTCAACAACAGACAGATCATCCAAGCAGAAAATCTACAAAGAGGTATTGGAGTCTATACTCTAAACCAAATGGACCTAATAGACATTTACAGAACATTTCAGTCAACTGCTGCATATTATACATTTTCCTCATCAGCACATAAAACATTATCCTGGATAGACCATATGTTAGGTCACAAAACAAGTCTCAACAAATTCAAAAAAGCTGAAATAATTTCAAGTATCTTTTTCTGACTATAAAAAAAAACCTAAAAGTCAGTAACAAGAGGACCTTTGGAAAAGTATACAAATACATGGAAATAACATTCTCCTGAATAACAAATGCGTCAATGGAGAAATTAAGAAGAAACTTTAAAAATTTCTGGAAACAAATGAAAATACAAACACAACATATCAGAATACGGGATACAGCAAAAGTAGTATTAAAAGGAAAGTTTATAGTAATAAACGCCTACAGAAGAGAGAAAGATTTCAAATAAACAACCTAACTATGCAACTTAAAGAACTCAAAAATCAAGAGCAAAACAAATCCAAAATTAGTAGAAGAAAGAAATAAGGATCAGACTGGGTGCAGTGGCTTACACTTGTAACCCCAGCACTTTGGGAGGCCAAGGTGGGAGGATCGTTTGAGCCCAGGAGTTCGAGACCAGCCTAGGCAACATACGGAGACCCCCATCTCTACAAAAAATAAAAACAAATTAGCCTGGTGTGGTGGTGCATGTCTTCAGTCCCAGTTATGTGGGAGGCTGAGGCAAAATGATCGCTTGAGCCCAGGAGTTCCAGACTAGGCTGAGCAACAGAGCAAGATCCAATCTCAAAAAAAAAAAAAAGAAAAGAAAAGAAAAGAGAAAAGAAAAGAAAGAAAAAGAAATTGAGACTAAAAAATATATAAAAGATCAACAACACAAACTGTTGGTTTTTTGAAAAGATAAAATTGACAAACCAGCAGTTAGACTAAGGAAAAAGATTAAGAGCCCAAATAAATAAAATCAGAGATAAAAAAGAAAACATTTCAACTGATACCACAGAAATACAAAAGCTCATTTGACAATATTGTGAACAAGCACATGACAAAAAAATTGGAAAATCTAGAAGAAACATATGAAATCCTGGACACATACAACCTACCATCATTGAACCAGAAAGAAATAGAAAATCTAATCAGACCAATAATGAGTAACAAGATCAAAGCAGTAGTAAAGAATCTCCCATCAAAGAAAAGCTCAGGACCTGATGGATTTACTACTGAATTCTGCCAAACATTTAAAGAACTAATACCAAGTCTACTCAAACTATTTCAAAAAATTGAAGGAGGGAATACTTCCAAACTCATCTATGAGGCTAGCATTACCCTGATAACAAAACCAGACAAGAACACAACACACACACATAAAAAATCTAAACGCCAGTATCTCTGATGAACATAATTGCAGAAATCCTCCACAAAATACTAGCAAACTGAATTCCACAGCACATTAAAAAAAAAAGACCATTCCATCATGATCAAGTGGGATTCATCCCAGATATGCAATAAGGGTTCAATACATGCAAATCAATAAACAAGATACATGATCAACAGAATCAAGGACAAAATCCATATGATAATTTCAATAGATGCTGAAAAAGCATTCAACAAAATTCAGCATCCCTTCATGATAAAAACTCTCAACAAACTGGATTAGAAGGAACATACATCAACATGATAAAGGCCATACATAACAAACCCACAGCTAATATCATACTTAATGGGGAACAACTGAAAGACTTCCCACTAAGATCTAGAACAAGGTAAGAATGTGCACTCTCATCACTTCTATCCAACATAGTACTGGAAGTCCGAGCCAGAGCAATTAGGCAAGAGAGAGAAATGAAGGGTGTCCAAATTGGAAAGGAAGAAGTCAAATTATCTTTGTGTGTAGACAAAATGATCTTACACTTTAAAAAACCTGAAGAGTCCACCAAAAAATTCTTAGAACTGATAAACAAATTCACTAAAGTTTCAGGATATAAAACCAACATACAGAAATCAGTCACATTTTTATACAACAGTTATCAATCTGAAAAAGCCATCAAGAAAGCAATCTCACTTACAATACCTACCAAAGAAAAAAATAATCTAGGAATAAATTTTACCAAAGTGAAACATCTCTACAGGAAAAACTACACAAAGCTGATGAAATAAATTGAAGAAGACACAAAAAATGGAAAGACATCCCATGCTCATGGACTGTATAAAATAACGTTGTTAAAATGGCCATACTACCCAAAGAAGTATATTTGTTGATCTATACATATGCAATCTCTATCAAAATTCCAATGGCACTTTTCATATAAATAGAAAAATCAACCCTAAAATTTCTATGGAACCACAAGAGACCCAGAATAGCAAAAGCAACCCTGAGCAAGAAGAACAAAGCTGGAAGCATCACACTATTTGATTTCAAATTATACTACATAGCTACAGTAATCAAAACAGCAAGGTACAGGGATTAAAAACAGACACACAGACCAATGGGACAAATAGAAAACTCAGAAATAAACCAAGCACTTACAGCCAACTCATTTCCAACAAAGGTGCCAAGAATATACACTGGGAAAGGACACTCTTTAATAACCGTGCTGGGAAGAAGAATGAAACTAGATACCCATCTTTCACCATATCCCAAAATCAAATCAAAATGGATTAAAGACTTCAATCTAAGACCTAAAACTGTGAAACTACTAAAAGGAAACACTGGGGAAACATTCCAGGACATTATTCTGGGCAGAAATTTTTTAGGTAAAACCTCAAAAGTCATAGGCAACAAAAGCAAAAATAGATAAATGAAATTACATCATACTAAAAAGCTTCTGCATAGCAAAGGAAACAATCTTCAGAGTGAAGAGACAACGTACAGAATGAGAGAAAATATTTGCAATTCATCTGACAAGCAATTAATAACCAGAATATATAAGGAATTTGAAGCAACTCAATAGCAAAAAATAATAATAATCATCTAATTATAAAATTGGCAAATGATCTGAATAGACATTTCACAAAAGAAGACAACAGGTATATGAAAAAATGCTCAAAATCACTAATCATCAAAGAAATGCAAATCAAAACTACGAGATATCATCTCACCTCACTTAGCTTATAAACAAGACCAAAAAATAACAAATGCTGGCAAGGACGTGGAGAAAGGGAACACTCATACACTGTTGGTGGGAATGCAAAATAGTACAGTCACTATAGAAAACAGTAGAGGTTGCTCAAAAAATTAAAAATAAAACTACCGTATGATCCAGCAATCCCACATCTAGCTACATATTCAGAAGAAAGGATCAGTATACTGAAGAGTTATCTGCACTCCCATGTCTATTGCAGCAGTATTCACAATAGTCAAGATATGGAATCAAGATGTGTCCATCAACAGATGAATGGAAAAGGAAAATGTATAAAATAACACAATAAAATGTTATTCAGCTATAAAAAAGAGTGAAATCTTGTTATTTGTAACAACATGGATGGAGCTGAAAGTTACTGTTAAGTGAAATATGCCAGGCACAGAAAGACAAACATCACATATTCTCATTCACATGTGGGAGCAAAACAAGTGGATGTCAAGGAGGTAGAGGGTAGACCAGAGGCTGGGTAGGGAAAGTGTTTGGGAGGAGAATGAAGAGAAGGTGGTTAAGGAGCATAAAAATACAGTTAGATAGAAGATACAAGTTACAGTATTTGATAGTATAGTAGGGAAATTATTGTTAACTATTTATTGCATATTTCAAAATATCTAGAAAAAAATACTAATGTACCCAACACAAAGAAAAGACAAATGTCTGAGGTGATGGATATCCCAGTTACCCTGATTTAATCATTAAACACTGTACACATGTATCAAAATATCACATGTACCCCCAAAATATGTACAAATATTATATATCAATAAAAAAGAAACTATTGTAACTAGAATCAAAGAAAAGCATCTTGTGCCAGTGTTTGAATTTATTCCTACAACATTCATAAGCTCAATTACAAATCTTCAAAATTTTCAAAATTGTTATAATTGTATATATTGCCCTTTTTCAATCCAAAAAGTTCCCTGTAGTGTGACTTTCTAATAGATAGCAACAGATAATCACAAATAACAAAGTTTCATGGTTAACAACATATGCCATTATATATTTCAAGAAACTAGCTATTGGCTGACTCATTATTTATTTCTAATAAAGTATTTTACCTTTAAAAATGATTAAAGAGAAAATAAAACAAATTATAAGTATTTCTAAAATTCACATACCGAAAGTGAACCAATGTCTCTCAACTTCCTCTCTCTTACAAATGTCCGTACTCACTCACATACAATTCACTTCCCAAGGCAGTAACTGGTTTACACTTCTCATTCCTTTCCCTAATGTTACCAGGAGGCCTAACAGAAAATTATGGCTCTCGGATAGCCAGTTATGGGAAAAGTTTTAGGCCTTTGTGGCAAGTCTCAAATTGAACTACTAGCAAGATTGTATTTTGGAGTTCCAACATAATCCTAATGATGATCTTAGTTTCCACTAATATTGACAGTTTTTGCCTATAAATCTGAAAAGCATACAGCCTACATAAAGTGAAGACTGGGTGAGCATAAATATGTAATTTTACTTACAAACACCAACTTTTGCCTCTCAATACAACGTTTCAAAAAAATGTACAAATTGTGAGACTAGTCTTCTATTCAAATAATGGTTTAAGATTAATGAATACCTGCTTTCCATGATTTCCGAACCCTGTTGCAAATTAATAGTCTCTGTTGTAATTTCCACTTTCCGTACACTTCCAAAGAAATCAGTTATCAGTACATTTTTAGGATCCCTCTGAAAAAGATCAGTGCGATGTCCAGGAGTAGACACACACAGACTTTTGGGACACACCTGAAACTGAAAAAATATATAATAATAAATTCATGCATCACACATATACAATGTTTATTAAATCCAATGACATAATACACTAAACTATAGTGTATTTTTAAAACTCTCCCAACCTAAAGAAGCTATGCATTCCAAAGGGCTTAAAGATTAAAGTTTCATTCCTACCATAATGCTTGGAATTTTAAGAAAACTATGCAGACATTAGGACAGTAATAAAAAAGTAGCTGGCCACTGTGGGAAAAGGCATACTCACTTTCTTGAATTATATGCTTCACAGTGTATTGTGAACCCTTAACTCTAAGATCTCACACTCAACATGATGAAAACAGAATTGCTCTTTTTCTTTGTCTGTATCTGTCACAGTGGGATGCTCTACTGGAGTGGTTTTCAAACGTTTTGTAATCATGCCCTTTGATTCAAACTTTAAATTCAAATAAAGTAGTACATGGAGGCCCAATATGTAAAAAACATTTAAGTGGAGTTTCTCTGGATTTCAGAAAACTGAAGCACAGCCTCTCTACTGCATACCCTCTTGCTCTCTATTGTACTCCTATGTAGCATTTTATATATCAAAGCACTTTCTTAGTTTATCTATGAAAATAAGCCCAAGCCACCTCCACAAATACTCCAGTGCTCAGTCTGAAAAACCACAACTTCACTGCAAAACAGACATCACAGTAATTTTTCTGTTAATCTTATCACTGATACTCCATGTCAGTGAATTACCAAGGACAGACATATATTCATTCACTCAGCAAAGCATAAAAAGTGTGTGTTACATAGAATTCAGACTTACTTTCCACAGAGGATATGAAGATTGCTAAGACATGATCCTGTCCTCAAGGATTTCAGACTAGTTAGAGATGAATAAACATAACAAGGTAGAAAAAAATGGAAAGTCTCACTTCAGAAAAGGATAAACTTCTTACAGTTTGAGGATGGGAAAAAAACAGACAGTGAAATTAAAGTCTTTTTTTTTTTTTTTTTTGAAGGAAAACAAGGACTTGCTGGTGGGAAATAAGAGCATTCCTAATAAAAGAGCAGTTGCAGAGATGTGCAAAGCAAATGATTTAGTTTGGCTGAAACACAAGATATATGAGGAAAAATATTATAGGCCTGACAGGAAAGGTCCAGGCACACAGCACCTATCCACCTGTGAAGATAAGACTGTCTGCACTGGCAATCAGCAATATAAAGGCAGCAAGGTAGAGAAGAGTAAAGCAGCTACAATTTATAAAACACAGTGTTCCAAGCACTGTGCTAAGCAGTTTGCGGATATTCTCATTTAAGCCTACCAATAACTCTGAGGTATACAAAAGTTATATCTCCACTTCAAACTAAGGCTCAAAGAGATTAAATAATTTACCTAATACCACACTGCCAGCAATCCTTGTCGTCCCTATTCAGGAAAGCAGTACAAGGAAACACAAAGAAGAACTCAGGATACAAATTAAAAAGGAAAAAAAAAGTAAAATGCCAAACAGGAATAATAGATAGAAGACTGGAGGCAAAATATGACAGATAAAATAAGCAGAGATAAAACTGAAGTCCCAAGAATTCTGAAGATTTCTTGGGTATTCCTGTATGAGCAACTTGATGGGCTTTCTTAGGTACCAGCAAAAGAAAACATTTAAGAGTATAGTCAAATGGGCAGGGAAACACTGAATAATATTATCTTATTCTTTGCTGCCAAAATAAACATACTTCCCCTTATTATGAAGTCACTTCTTTCTTTAAGAATTTTTATCACATCAATCTGATTTCCTTAGCTCAAGTAACACAATGAGCCACAGGTCTCATATTACTCAGTTTAATTTTCAATAATCTTCTTCAATTACAGAATGTCCACACTCTAGCCAGGCCATTATCAAAGGTAAGAATCATCTATTATTCCAACTTCTGTGTATCTGCACATATTCTATTTCCTTAGAGTACGCTATACTTTTCTTCCTTCAAACCATACTTCCTTCAAGCCATTATCAAAGACAAGGATCATCTATTATTCCAACTTCCTCGTGTCTGCGGGTATTTTATTTCCCTAGAGTAGGCTATATTTCCCTTCCTTCAAACCTATACTTACCTTTTCCAAGAAAAAGTTATTACTAATCTCACTATATTTAAAGGAACCATACAAATGTGCATTGTTGTCATGTCCTTTCATTCATTTAGTAGATATTCAAATGAGCATCTACAAATAAACCAGGTACTGTAATTAAGTTCTGTGGAGTGTAAGATGAATATAATATGGTCCTTACACCTCGTTATTCAAGAAGCTCAAAGCCTTGAGGAAACATCACAAATATAAACAATTATAGTGCAATACTAAAAGTATAATAAAGGTACATGGCAAGACTTGTATGTTCACAAAGGAAAAAAAATTACCTGGAGGATCCAGACATTTCACATAACAAGTAATACTTTATAAATGTGCTCTTCAACTGTTACCAATGACACTATAAATTTTAAAGGGGCTAACACCAGGTCTTCAAATTTTGCTACTGCTAAAGCAACTAACATGGTACTGTGAATACAACTGATACTCAACAAACATTACTATATACATATACTCTAATAGAAAATAGGTATTATTACACAGTTGAGCTAGAGATAGGTTAAGTCACTGCCCTAGTAAACTGCCAGAAAATGAATCATTCTTATTGAATAAGATTACAATAGTCATCATCAAATTTTCAAAATAAAGGTGGTAGGGTAAGATGAGATATTAGTGAGGAATGTTTATTAAAAACTAAATAGCAATTACGAGCAATAAAAAAATTAGTTTCCTTAATCTTTCCTGCATAATCAACAGAAGTATTTTTTAACCAATCATTAGATATTCAATGTGCAAGGTACATATAAACTTTTGAGACAGCATGTCATGCCTTACACAAAATATACAATGTACAATCCAAAAATGAGAACAAACTTTTAAATTGAATTGGAACTTAAGTGACTGTAATTTTTTTACAGTTAAAGTAGCATTATCACAAGTTTTAATATTCAAATTCATATCAATATTTAATAAGCATCAAAATATATAATCTTCAAAATGAAGTTAGAAAGTAGTTGATATGGTTTGGCTGTGTCCCCACCCAAATCTCATCTTGAATTGCAGCTCCCATAATTCCTACATGTTATGGGACGGACTTGGTGGGAGGCAACTGAATCATGGGGACAAATCTTTCCCATGCTGTTCTCGTGACTGAGTAAGTCTCACGAGATCTGATGGTTTTATAATGGACAGTTCCCCTGCACAAGCTCTCTTGTCTGCCACCATGTAAGACATGCCCTTACACCTCTTTTGCCTTCCACAAGGATTGTGAAGCCTGCCCAGCCATGTGGAACTATAAGTCCATTAAACCTCTTTTTTTGTTGTTGTTGTTTTGTTTGTTCATATTGAGACAGAGTCTCACTCTGTCACCCAAGCTGGAATGCAGTGGCGCAATTTCAGCTCACTGCAACCTCTGCCTCCCAGGTTGAAGTGATGCTTCTGCCTCAGCCTCCTGAGCAGCTGGGATTACAGGCATGTGCCACTATGCCCAGCTAATTTTTGTATTTTTAGTAGAGACAGGCTTTCACCATGTTGGCCAGGCTGGTCTTGAACTCCTGACCTCAAGTAATCCACCCACCTCGGCCTCCCAAAGTGCTGGGATTATAGGCGTGAGCCACTGAGCCCAGCCTAAATCTCTCTTTTTTTTTTTATTTATAATAATTACCCAGTCTCAGGTATTTCTTCATAGCAGTATGAAAATGGACAAATACAGTAAATTGGTACCAGCAGAGTGGGTTACTGCTATGAAGATACCTGAAAATGTGGAAGCAACTTTGGTACTGCATAACAGGCAGATGTTGGAACAGTATGGAGGGCTCAGAAGAAAACAGGAAGATGTGAAAAAGTTTGGAGCTTCTTAAGAGACTTGTTGAATGGTTTTAACCAAAAAGCCCAGGCTGAGGTGGTCTCAGATGGAGATGAGGAACTACTGGGAATTGGAGCAAAGGTGATTCTTGCTATGCTTTAGCAAAGAGACTGGCAGCATTTTGCCCCTGCCCTAGAGATCTGTGGAACTTTGAAATTGAGGGAGATGATTTAGGGTATCTGGTGGAAGAAATTTCTAAGCAGCAAAGTGTTCAAGAGGAGACTTGGGTGCTATTAAAATCATTCAAGTTTATGTATTCACGAAGATATGGTTTGGAATTGGATCTTATATTTAAAAGGGAAGCAGACCATAAAAATTCAGAAAATGTGCATCTTGACAATGCAACAAAAAATAAAAACCCATTTTCTGAGGAGAAATTCAAGCCCCCTGCAGAAATTTGCGTCAGTAACGAGGAGCCAAATGTTAATTGCCAAGACAATGGGGAAAATGTCTCCAGGGCATGTCAGAGACCTTCACAGCAGCCCCTCCCATCACAAGCCCTGAGGCCTAGAAGGATAAAATGATTGTGTGGACTGGGTCCAGGACCCCCTGCACTGTGCAGTATAGGGACTTGATGTCCCATGTCCCAGCCACTCCAGCTGTGGCTAAAACGGGCCAAAGTACATCTTGGCCCATAGCTTCTGAGGTTGTAAGCTCCAAGCCTTGGCAGCTTACACATGGTGTTAAGCCTGAAGGTGCACAGAAGTCAAGAACTGAGGTTTAAGAACCTCCACCTAGATTTCAAAGGATGTATGGAAATGCCTGGATGTCCAGGCAGAAGTTTGCTGCAGGGTCAGGGCCCCCATGGGGGGCAGTGCAGAAGGAAAATGTGGGGTTAGAGTCCCCACACAGAGTCCCCAGTGGGGTGCTGCCTAGTGGAGTTGTGAGAAGAGGGCCACCGTCCTCCAGATCCCAGAATGGTAGATCCATTGACAGCTTCCATTGTGTACCTGGAAAAGCCACAGACTCTCAACACCAGCCCGTAAAAGCAAACAGGAGGAAGGCCATACCCTGCAAAGCCACAAGGGCAAAGCTGCCCAAGGCCATGGGAGCCCACCTCTTGCATATGTGACCTGGATATGAGACATGGAGTCAAAGGAGATCATTTTGGAACTTTAAGGTTTAATGACTGCCCTATTGGATTTCTGACTTGCACGGGGCCTGTAGTGCCTTCATTTTGGCCAATTTCTCCCAAGTAGAACAGGTGTATTTAACCAATGCCTGTACCCCCATTGTATATAGGAAGTAACTAACTTGCTTTTGATTTTGCAGGCTCATAGGCAGAAGGGACTTGTCTCAGATGAGACTTTGGACTATGGACTTGGAGATAATGATGAAATGAGTTAAGACTTTAGGGGACTATCGGGAAGGCATGATTGGTTTTGAAACATGAGAATATGAGCTTTGGGAGGGGCCAGAGGCAGAATAAGATAATTTGGCTCTGTCCTCACTCAAATCTCATCTTGAATTGTAGCTCCCATAATTCCCATGTGGCATGGGAGGGACCCGGTGGGAGGTAATTTAATCATGCAGGGCAGTTACCGTCATGCTATTCTCATGATAGTGAGTGAGTTCTCATGAGATCTGATGGTTTTATAAAGTGCATTTCCCCTGCACATGCTTTCTTGCCTGCCATCATGTAAGATGTGCCTTTGCTCCTCCTTCACCTTCTGCCATGATTATGAAGCCTCCCAGCCATGTGGAACTGTGAGTCCACTAACCCTCTTTTTCTTTACAAATTACCCAGGCCCGGGTATTTCTTCATAGCAGTATGAAAATGGACTAATATAGTAGTTCTATCAAATTTTACAGCCTATACCAGTGGGCTTCAGAATCTTTCAGTAAAACCCCCTTAATAAATGAGAACTTACTTAAAAGATTTGTATGTGATTAAAGAGATCAATGCAAAGTTGCTTGGCTGAAGTGCTAGAGGACAGAGCCCTGTCTACTCAGTTTCCCCTTCATTCTAAGTCCCATGAAAGCAGGAACTAAGGAAAGAGGCATCTGCCTCTTTCATTAGGAACAGCCTGTGCTTGGCACTTAGCAAACAAGAAATGTTTGTGAAAGAATAAACAAACTATAAATTAATGGAGAAAAGAATGAAAGTCATTGACACATAGTAAATTATCCAGTCTAGAATTGTTGTTTCAAGCTTTTCGTTATGCCTACTTTCAACAGCAACTTCAAAGTAGATTTAATTAAAAGAATCAGCACAAAAAAACTCAAGAAAAAAAACCTAAATTAAGTTCAACAAGCCTTGTCAAATGACTATACTATAAATTGTAGGGCCCACAAAAATATGTAAGAAAAGGTCTCTCTTTTCCAGGAGCTTCCCATTCAGTGAGAAAGACTTACATTCAATTAGTAAGGTCAATAAAAGACTGTGGTAAATGTTACTAAGGAGAATTAAAGGTCTATGGAGGCTCTGAAGAAAAAACAAGAAATTCCCACAGGGAAGAATTCGGGGAGATTTCCTGAAGGAGATACAATCTGAGGTGGCCCCTGAAGAATATGTAGAATTTCAAAAGGTGAATCTAAAAAAAGCACGTTTCTGGTAAGGAAAAGAAAATGAGTAAAGGAAAACATCAGGCTTCTTGTAGTAGAGAGAGAAATGCTAATATACAGGTAAAAGGTAGCTATCAAACAGTTTTAAAAGCTATAATTCAACACAAAAAACAGTATCCTCTAGGAGTACAGGGAATAATACACTTCTTTTCACATTAAGGTTAGCATACCTATATGCTATAATCAAATCAAGTGAATACTTACAAGGTCATTCATATTAGTTTGGCTAGCTGGGTTAATTTCTTCCAAAAATTCCAAGACATAAAATGTGTATCTATCCATAAGATGGACTCCAATTGCAGGATCAGGTTGATGCTATGAAAAGGTGAAAAAAAGTATTTTTAACAGTGTCATTATAACAAAATGTTTTAAATGTAACCAAAATTTCCTTCTAATGTATTAGTCTAAGAAAGAACAGATACATTCATAAAGCATTTAAAGCATTTAATTGGTTTCAGAAATAGGTGCACATTCCAAAGACACAGTTTACAAATGAGGAAAATGCACATACCGAGAGTGAATCTTCTCCCACTTGGCTACTAGCTAGAGCCATTATGTTAGGAGAATAAAATCGCTCATACATGGATGCTCCTTGGCAAGTATCAATAATAAACAGTAGCTCATTGTAGCTGAAAGAAAAGTGATAACATCTTTGACAAGGATCATGCTGTAAATCATAGACTAATATTTCTATAATACTTTCATAAGACGTTTAAATCATATGTTAGTCATTTCATTAGCTAACAGTGTTCAGCAAAAATCCCAACAGAAATTTGACCTTAGAAAACTTAAAGGTATAAATTTGTCCAGGGAAACCACAGCGAGTATTGCTTGTGCCCAAGGTGGTTCTCCCAGCTCTTTTCCCTCTCCCTTGTCTATCCCATATAATTCAGAATCTAAATGAATATTCCATTCAACAAGCACTTATTTGGCATCCATGCTGTCCTAGAAATTGAGCTAGGTTCAGAAAAAGAAGTATGAATTAGTAACTATACTAAAAGAGCATAAACTCTAAGTGAAAGACAAACACATAACTAAATTGGAATGTGATGAGTACTACAAATATATATTGAGTGCCTACAATGTGCCTGATATTATGCTGGAGATACAACAGTCCCTGCCCTCTTACAGCCTAGAGTCTAACAAAATCAAACTGTTGAATGAACACTGAGGAAGGACTAAGGAGAACTGCAAAGAAAAGCAGATCAGAGAAAGGTGATGCCCAATATGGGCAATAAAGGGTGTTATTTTGTATTTCAGAGAAAAGAAGATAACATTCCAGCAGAGGGAAAAGCACATAATGTAAAAAAGTATAAGTGCTTGCGAATAGATCTATGTACCTAGGATTTAAAGTAAATTTGGGAGAATGGAGCGAAATTGGTTTCAAAAAGCTAGAGTAGGAACAATTTGTAAAGGATACCATATGAAGTCTGAATCTTATCCTGAAGAGTGGAGAAACCATGAAAGGTTTTTGTTTTTGTTGTTGTTTTAATGAAAGAATAATATACTCAGGTATCTATTGCACAATAAGTTGCCTAGCTGGCAAAAGTTAAAGTAGAGAGGAGACATGTTTTCTGGGAAGTTTTTTCTCAGACACTGGGTCTAGATAAACAGCTAACAAGGAACCTAGAAAACAAAGCATTGAATCTTGAACTACAATATCATCCAAGAAAGTGATAGGAGGCACAATTAACATGACACATTTGTTCTGTGGCAAAATATGTGGAGGCTCCTATGCATTAGAAACATCCAAAGTTAGGAGAGGTTGTGGAGTAAATAAGAGAGCAAGCTCTAGGACTGAACCATTTGGGCATGAATCCTAGCTGTGTCAAGTTTGGCAAGTTACTACTAGCTGTGTAAAGTTCGGCAAGTTATTGAATCTTTCTGTGCCTAAGTTCACTCACTTGTAAAAAGGGAATAGTAATAGTATCTAGCCCATAGAGTTGTAAAATTAAATGAGACAATAGATGTAAAATACAGTATGCAGCACCCAGTATGCATTCTCTAACTGTAAGCTATGAATAGGACATAATCAGTGCCCAGTAAAAGCTTCCTCTTCAACACTTCCACACATTGCTTATGCTTTTATTTTAACACTACAGTATTTATTTTGTAGCATCATTGTGTACATATTTCTCTTTTCCATTAGATTGTAAACACTTTGAAGGCATCATATTCCACTTTCTGCCACAGGAATAGAAGATAGCCTGTAAGTATTTATTGAAAGTAATCAAGTTAAAAGTTCTTTCACTTACAGTCATATATATGACAGCTTCCAACTAAAGAGATGCTTAGCAAGGGTTACTAACAATCATCCTTAATGTGAGTTAAGTTACAAATTTTATGCTAACCATAATTTCAGTAATTTTTTTCCATAGAAGAAATATGGCTATCACATTAGGGGCCAAAGAATGAGCTAGAAAGAACAGGTACAAGTTGAAACAAACACAATGTTCATAATCTCCATAATAATAGGTAACTTGGTTGGAGGGGCACTTACTTCCTCTAAAAAAGATGCTAAATAAGAAGAGATGGAATCTTAAAAGGTTAACTATTTCATGTTACAGAATAACTCTGTTTTTCTTTTAAAAACAACCCAGTTCAATGGAAATAACAAATGTAAATTTAAAAGAGTCAAAGAAATTGTCAAATTAAGTTAAAAATCTTATAAAATAAAAACAACCTACTAACCATGTGAAAATTAGGTATGAATATAGCTTATGAACTTGTTAATTACCGTCTTTTCTGCCACATTTGTTCAAAAGCATCCGCAAGTTCTATGTTGGTAATTTCTTCAGAATCTTGAAATTTTAAGAAACCATTTCCACCATGTCCTTGTATAAAGAGTAAAAAAGATCAATAGACACATTTTTTAATGCAAACTGCATATATCTAGACATATACACTTACTTCATTACTTTTTGACATCACTTATTTTATACTCTAAAATATATACTATGAAAACAAAAAAATTGAATTTTCTACTACGCCAATTAAAAAGAGAATGATAGACTATATAAAATAGCAGATATAATATCTTTAAGAGGGTTTCTACTATTCAATTCCAGAAACCTGTATTTATGCTCTTCCATTGGCTCCATTATTATATCAGAAATGAGTTTCCATTCATAAAAATGTTTCAAATACCAGGCAAACATTTTTGGTGAGAAAGAAGCTGGAGACACTAGCTAGTCCCACATTTTTACTACAAGAGGTGGACCAGAAGATAGTGCTATTTGTATGCAATCTAGAGGCAGGCTGTCTGGATTCAAATGGTAGCTATGCCATGTTAGTTTAGGAAAATAATTTAATCTTTCTATGCCTCAGCTTCCTCAGCCATAAAGTGAGAAATGTATCTGCAACACTATCATTAGCTTACTTATACAGTTCCTTTGTACAGGTTTTTAAAAGGTACCTTCCACTGGGTATGACAGTAGGAAAAAAAAAAAAAACCGTCTCCCCACCTTCCTCCTGGATATATGCAGCCCTGCAAGCTTACAAGTGGTTAGTTGACTATGCCTTTGTGGGAGAAACAAGTATTCCTCCCTCCCATTAGAATACAACCCTGTGGTAGAGCAGATTGCTTAGTGTAAGCACATACTAGATTTCAGTTCCCACTTAACCCCCTGGCCAGATTCTTGGGTGCACTATACAACCCACACAACCACATACAGCAACCTTGAATATCGGCACCTAAGTCAATGCACTGCTGTGAGAATGAAATGAGTTAATAGACACAATGATTTAGAATACTGCCTGATGTATACTATGCCTCCATAAATATTATTATCATATTATCATAATTATCAACCCTTTTTTTCTCTTACAGACCCTGGTAACCTTCTACAAAAGAGCAGGTAGTAAATATTTTTGGTTTGTGAGTCATATTGTCTCCAGCACAACTACTGAACTCTGCTGTCGTAGTATGGAAGCAGACATAGAAACTGTGAAAATCATGGATGCAACCATGTTTCTATAAAACTTCCAAAACAGGCAGCCAGTTCACAGGCCATAGTTTATCAAATCCTATCTTAAACTACTAGAATTTGTTCTAAGCCTGCAGTTATTCTGAAATTCCTGAAAGAGTACCAACAGAATCAGGAAACAAACAAAAAATAATAATAATAAATCCTTTAGTTTAATACATCAAATAAAGCTAACCTACAAAAAAACTGCACTTCATCTTGTTTGCCACAAAAGCTTGAAAATTCCTTGTAATTTTCAGAAAAAGTAAAATAAAATTTTTCCTGGCTTCATTAACTCTATTGAGTTAATTTATAAAGTTTATAAATTAAGTCTTGAATGTTATAAATAAATGCAACATGATAGAGAAAAGCCACTAAGTAGGGGTCATTAACTATCTTGTCATGTGATATCTAAGAATTATTCTATACCTGTTTTATCATCAGTTGAATGGAATGCCCTCCAAAAAATTTATAGAACACCTTTTGATTAACATTCATATTTACCGAATACTACTATAAGACAGGCAACTGGTGATTTAAAAAAAAAAAAAAAAAAGCAAATATATAATCAATGACATCTTGGAATTCCAAATACAGTGAAGGCAACAGATACCCAAACAATAAAGTAATAATAAGTTAAATGCTATGAAAGAAACTAAAAATTAACATGGAAGTGCACAGAGGAAAGTCCAGACCAGCCAGGGAGAAGAGAAATATCTTTGGATAGGAAAAATATGAGCTGTTATTTCATACCTCTTCTGAAGGAAAAACCAGAAACTATTAATAATAACACTGGGACAACAGGTATAAACTACAACTGTCCCAGGTAATTGGAAACATCAGTCACCCTAGACTTAGAAAGGAAGTCATGGAAGGAAGTGACTCCTAAGCTAAAACTAAAACGATATGGAATAATCAAGCAGGCAAAGTGGACTGAAAAGACGTCATAAGCAAATGCAAGAGCTTAAACAAATATTTGAAGGACAGAACAGTCAAGCTTGGAAGAGAATTAGAAAAAAGTATTAAGAACTAAGACAAGTTAAAAAATATAGCTAAATCATTATATATATTATTATGTGTAATACACACGATAACTATATTATATTATGGTACACTTTATCTCCAATATTCCTCAAAGTATAATCAAAAGACTACTGTATCTCATATCTGAGGAGTATATCCACAATACAGTTTCATGAATCCCAGCCCAGATGAAAACCTAAATAAGAATTCTAAAATAAGGCCTAAGTATCTAAAGTTGGTAATCTTAATGTACAGCAAAATTTGAGATGGAAAATCATTATAAAGTTTTAAGTAGAAGAGGGATAGATTTGCAATTTCTATTAGACACTTTCACAGGATGATTAACAGGAGAACAAAACTGAAGGATGCTATAGCAGGATACCAAGCAAAAGGTGCTAAAGTTTACCAAGTCAATAGTAAAAAAAAATAGAGATAATAAGCAACGGCACAAAACGTTATACTGTTTTCAGATATCATCTCAAATACTTCTGCATCATGGAAAATATAACTACATGAGAAACCATTTTAACCAAAAATCATTTAATGTGTTTAAATTTCTTTCCACGTGACTTTCTTTTCAAAGAGTTTCAATATATTCTACTATAAAAACTCTAAATTATGAAATTACCTGTCATATAAATTAGAATATTGCTTCTATCATCAGAAAGAAGACGTTTTGACCGAGGAGTACTAGGTGGGATCCTCCCAGTTAATACCCGTAAAAAATTCTCAACAGTTACCTAAGAGGGGAAAAACAAGAAAAATCAGATGAAATAAAACCTGGGAAATCCTGACAAATTATTTTTTACTTTCAAAAATGTTCCTTCTTCTTTCTCCATATATTACTCAGCATCAACTGAAAATAAAACACCCAAAAATTATATAACTTAATTAAAATACATTCATTTAAACATATACCTCCAAGTAACTTTGTTACTATTTTTAAAAGTACTAAAAACTAACAAAGAAGGCAGGCCATGGTGGCTCATGTCTATAAACTCAGCACTTTGTGAGGCCACGGCAAGAGGACTGCTTGTGGGCAGGAGTTCAAGATCAGCCTAAGCAACATAGTGAGACCCCATTTCTATGCACACACAAAAAATGTTTAGAATAGCCAGGTATGGTAACATGTTGCTGTTGTTCTAGCTACTCAGAAGGCTGAGGCAGAAGGCTCATTTGAGCCCAGGAGTTCACCACTGCACTCCAGCCTGGGCAAGAGAGAAAGACTATGTCTCTTAGGAAAAAACAAAAACAAAAACAAGCAAAGTAAGACTACCTTGGAGAAAAATAAGTTCTGAATTTAAAACTTTAAATGCTATGTGAAGTGCTGCCTTTAAATACTATCAAAAAGCTGCGCAATTATTAATATGGCTAGGCTGATGGCTCACACCTGTAATTCCAACTACTCAGGAGGCTGAAGTAGGAGGATCACTTGAGGCCAAGTCCTCAAAAACAGCCTGGACAACATAGTAAGACCCCATCTCTGGAAAAATAAAATAAATTAGCCAGGCATGGTGGTGCACACCTGTAGTCCCTGCTACTCAGGAGGCTGAAGTAGGAGGATCACTTGAGCCCAGGAGTTCAAGGCTGCAGTGAGCTATGATATGGCCACTATACTCCTGCCTGGGTAACAGAGCAAGACTCCAGCTCTAAAAAAATAAAAAATAAAAATTATTAATCCCTCTGCATAGGCAATTCTGTGGGAAGATATGAAATATAAAAATTTTTTAATAAATTCAACTACACTATGGCAGCTAATTTGTACAACTACTTAGTCAATTATAGATTAACTATCAAATAAAACAGTTCCATGTTCACTACCTGGGTGACAGGCTCAATCACATCCCAAACCTCAGCATCACATAATATACCTTTGTAACAAATCTGCACATGTATCCCCTGAATTTAAAATAAAGTTTGAAAAAGAAAAAAAAAGTTCCATATATATTTCCCCAAAATTACATATCTGTAATTTTTGAATGCACTTTGTTTCTTAGATTTTGTTAGTGGTATCTTTAACATGTAAAAAATTCATAACACTTTAAACTAGATTTCCCAATCTAGAATTTCTATCCCTCTGGGATTCTTTGAAGGCATATTTAAAGTTGTAAAGAGTAAAACACTGATTTAAAGCCAACAGCTGAGTCATATATTATGCATATCTACATTTAAAAAGTAGAAAACCTATCCAGTTTTCTTGTTCATCTATTCCCTAGAACATGAGTGTATAAATTGTATGTATACACATTTGTGTGTGTGTAAACTGTTTGATTTACATTTTTCCTTCAAGACAGCAAAATGCTAATTGTTTTAACAGGAATTCTTGTTGGCCAACAAGGAAGGAGGATGTTTGGCCTATATTTTAAGATGACTACATAAACAAGTAAAAAGTCAAACATACATATTTAATTCAATGAGCCAACATTTTTGAGTGCCTAACACCAGGCTACAGGTACTTGCCAACTATATGATATATAAGATATAGGCCCTCTTAGCTTACAGTCCAGGAGGAGATAGATACGCTTTTAAAATTGCTTCGAAAGTGGTCTGGGAACACACAGGAAATTGTGTCTTACTTTTGCTAGGCTTGGTAAAAGGGGAAGTATTATCTTTTTTTTTTTTTTTTTTTTTTTTTTGAGACGGAGTCTCGCTCTGTCGCCCAGGCTGGAGTGCGGTGGCACGATCTCGGCTCACTGCAAGCTCCACCTCCCGGGTTCACGCCATTCTCCCGCCTCAGCCTCCGAGTAGCTGGGACTACAGGCGCCCGCCACCACGCCCGGCTAGTTTTTTGTATTTTTAGTAGAGACGGGGTTTCACCATGTTAGCCAGGATGGTCTCGATCTCCTGACCTCGTGATCCACCCGCCTCGGCCTCCCAAAGTGCTGGGATTACAGGCTTGAGCCACCGCGCCCGGCCATATCTTTTTTTTTTTTTTTGAGACGGAGTCTCGCTCTGTCGCCCAGGCTGGAATGCAGTGGCGCGATCTCGGCTCACCGCAAGCTCCGCCTCCCGGGTTCGCATCATTCTCCTGCCTCAGCCTCCCAAGTAGCTGGGACTACAGGCGCCCGCCGCCACGCCCGGCTAATTTTTTGCATTTTTAGTAGAGACAGGGTTTCACCGTGTTAGCCAGGATGGTCTCGATCTCCTGACCTCATGATCCGCCCGCCCGATTCGCCCGCCTCGGCCTCCCAAAGTGCTGGGATTACAGGCGTGAGCCACCATGCCCGGCCAAGGGGAAGTATTATCTAAGAGGCCTTCATAAAAGAAGACTTCAAATATTAAGCATATTCACCATCTTTTATATTTAAAATGAAGTTTCAAAGGGAGAAAACACAATGTAATACAATTTTTTTACATTTACATTTTTATTTCTAATCACATAGTCATAAAAAACACTAGAAGCATATTGAAAGTGGTTATTTCTAAGTAGTGGAAATACAGGTGAGTTTTTAGTCACTATAGTTTTTCCACAATTAATACAATTACTGAAACTAATAAGCTTGATAATTTAGGTCAAATAAGAAAAATATATGTTTACTATAAAATATATTTACTGTAAAAGAAAGGTGACACATTAAACCTCTCTATAATACTCTAACATTGAAGCCAATATAAAGTTTTTCTGTCCTAGATAAAAACATAAAATGTTCATGCTTTAATATTTTACTTATATGTCATTGCCTTAATATGACCTCCAGAGACAGTTACATCAAGGCTTCAGTGACAATTAAGTTTAAACAAAAATAATAAGACAATTTTATTCTGCCATTGTTTTAAAGCTTAAAAGTAACAATGCCATTTCAAAAGTGTGGCTAGATTAAAGAATTTACCTCATAACTTCTATAATCCACTTCCACATCATCTCCATACACATTTAGTTCCATATTCTTGTGACTAAACACTGTAGCTGGTTTGGGATTTCTAGGATTACAGGCCATATCATCTGCAAGCATTAGGACAATGTGACTAGGGAAAAAAACAAACAAAAACAAAAAACTCCAGTAAATATATAATTCAGATAAAAGGAAAAAGCTAAACACAAATTTATTTATGTCATGTAGCTATTGTGTTCATTTTTCTCCTCCTTCAAAAAAACTATTTTCAACTACATATGTGAAGGCACCTTAATTATTTTTCATATCTTTATGTACTATATATTTTAAAGTAGAGAAATTAGAACAATCTGGCATAAACTTATGAACAGAATTTCAAGTTACTAATGTTCTTCCAAACGATGCATACTTTATGCCATACAGCAAAGGGAAGCTAAAGAAACTGTTTTTCCTCAAGCATCGAAAATATTTTTTAGTAAAATTTTACATTCTCAAAACTTACAGAGTCCACATTAAACTATGATGCCCAAAGAATTAACTTTCGGAATTCCAAATGCTTGAGTATAAAAACATGCAACTGATCAGCAAGTACAATCAGTTTAGCACAAGAGCACACCTCCAAGCCAATCACTTCTGACAAGATCCACAAATCTACTCCATTTCCCTAACACCAGCAACCACCATCTTCTGGCTAGATGTTGGAATAGCTCCCTATCTGGCATCCTGCTTCTTCTCTCACTCTCCTTCAGTTCATTCTTCTAACAGCCCCCAGAGTGATCTTCCTTAAATAAGTCAAATCATTAAATGTTCCCACTTAAAAGTTTCCAAGGACTCCCCATTATATCTGTATTTAATTTTTTGTTGTTGTTGTTCTCCTGCAGTTCCATGCATCCCTATTACATTTAGAGAGAAACTGCAACTCCTTGCATCATCTAAAAGGCTTATTTAATCTGGTCTCTGTCTCTCCAACTTCAGCCTCTAACACCCACATTCTCTATGCTACCTCCACAGTGGCCTTTCTGTTCTTAGAATATGCCAAGCCTTTCCCACTTAAGTGGCTATTGACCAAATTTAGACTTCACTCCTCCCAGATCTTCATATAATTTCAGCCTCAGCTATGGTACTCTATCTTATTATGTTTTATTTTCTTCAGGACATCTATGAATCTGAAATCCCCATCATCTCCTATCACCACCCCCCACCACCACCATTAGAATATAAGCTCTCTGAGGGCAAGGGCTATATCTGTCCTGTTCACCACTGTATCACTCACACTACATACTAGGGCTTGGCATATAGCATGTACTCGGTAAATAATTTTAAGTGAATGAAATATTTTAATTTTTGCTTATAATTTCTTTACAAGGATATAACATCTCTCTTTGATACTTCTCATCTTCACTCTACCATTAAAACTGGTGAATAACAATCAGGAAATTCTCCATTCTACCATATCTTGAGTTTCCCAAGCATAAGGGAAAAATTAATGTGGCATACATAATTAGTTTGGCAGGAGACAGCAAGAAGAAAATGTTCTGCTACATATGTTCCAAATACATTAAAGTTCAAAACTGAAACATTATGATTTTTCTTGAAAATTGGCTAGATTTCTACTCTGAAAGTGTTCCAACCCTGCCACGTTCAAAGATCAGATCTTCAGCTGTTACTGATTCATTTTCACAGCATAGTGAAAGTCATTCCTCTTAAAACAGAAAATGTATCTTCTCTTTTTTAAAACTTAAGGAGATCATTAATATATATTAAATAAATACCAATCATATATTCCTTTGTTAAACAAGACTGAATTGACCTCCAAATGTCAATATAAAAATGAGTATTTCTTTAGGCTATGTTTTCTGTTTAGGGTTAATTTCACTCTAGGAAATGAAATAATTATTCATAGCTATACAGTGTCAATATCAATCGGAAAGAAGTACTAACTTCAACTTAAAATCATAAATTTAATCAACATTTCTCTTAGAGATAATTTTGAGCCTCAATATAAGTACTATGACCTGTTAACATAATGAATATATTATAAAACACTGTACTTGAAATAATATAGAAAAAGAGAAGTTGGGAAACAGAATGGATTTCAAACGTTTTGAAGTCCAACCACATATTCTAATTCGCTGTTTCTAAAACTCAAGAAGTGTACAGAACTCTTTTCTAGAAAAAAAAAATAATTTTCACTTGGTCGAAGTGTTATTTATACAACAGTATTTAAGTATACACATGCAAACAATCTACTTAGGCTTGTAGTTCTTACAAAACTGTAAAATCAAGAGAAAAGTATAAAATTCTAACAAAACGAGCAAACTAATAATACTATAAAAACATTAATCCCATTGAAAGATGACATTAGTTTCCAAAAACTAAACACCTGCTGCTTTAACAGAAGAGCTTCAAGTCTGGTTCTACATTTAACTTTTTTTGTGTGCGTGTGTTTTGACATCCGTAATTGTTAAAGCGAACTAAAATGGCCTGAGAAGGACTCCATACTTCTATATTTGAGTCCTTGTGGACAAGCTGCAACCTAACTTAAGAGGTAGACAAGATGGAAAACCCAATTTAGGAGTATGCACCTGTAACAATGGCTGAGTCTTGGCCAATGCCAGCAGCCATACTTCAGCCACTCATACATTGCCAAGTGCTCAAACTGTGTTCAAATAAGTAAAATGCCAACCTGTAACCAATCCAGTTGTTTGTGTACCTCACTTCCCTTTGTCTCTAATCTTCTTCTGCCATGTGCTGCACTGGAGTCTCTCTGAATCTGCTGTGATTCTGGGGGCTGGCCAATTAGTGAATCGACAGAAACTGGACCGGGTCCAGGATCAGATCTGTTCCAGTAATTAACTGGCTTTAATCCAGTTAGAGGCTTCTTACATCTGAGTGGGTGAGAAAGAAACTGGTAGTAAGTGGTAATATTGCAGGGGCTATAAAATTTGGCTTTTAAAAATTCGCAGGGGACGGGCACAGCGGCTCACACCTGTAACCCCAGCACTTTGGGAGGCCGAGACGGGCAGATCACAAGGTCAGGAGATCGAGACCATCCTGGCTAACATGGTGAAACCCCATCTCTACTAAAAATACAAAAAATTTGCTGGGCGTGTTGACAGGCGCCTGTAGTCCCAGCTACTCAGGAGGCTGAGGCAGGAGAATGGCATGAACCCATGTGGTGGAGCTTGCAGTAAGCCAAGATCGCACCAAAGCACTCCAGCCTGGGGGACAGAGCGAGACTCCATCTCAAAAATATGTGTATATATTCGCAGGGATTTTTGTGTTCTACCTCGGTTTCATTTTTCTTGTGCGCTTAGGTAGGAAAAAAAAATTACTGGCTAAGTTAAGGGAACCCGAGAGCAAAGCCAGTATTTTGGGTAAAAATGGTATCCTTAATTTCTGAAGAACTGAGTTCCTTCCGGCTTATACATGCATAAATGTTAGGCCCCAGAAGCAGTGAACTCTCACAGACATGGTGAGATCTCACTAAGGATAACTTACAATAGAACACTCCAAATGAACAACGCACTGAAGTGCATTTAAAACAATGAGGCTCCCAAATTAATCTCATCTACAGATGCCTACTGATCTGCAGAAGCTTCTAAAAAGATTTCAATATTTTTATTTAAAGCACACATATTTTACTCTGGCCAGAATGGAAAGTATTAGAATTTGGGTCCCCCATACAACTGGTTGGGCAGCAACTTGCAAAACTGAGATAATTTTGCCTGTGGTTCCATTATTTTCCTTTGTGATGCAGTCTGGCCCCCAGAACTATGGTGTGGTAAGCAGGGTCACTGGGGCTACTCAGGGAAGGAGAACCCAGAAATCTGACAAGCCAGCAAAAGGGCAAGAATTTCTTACCAGGCTTCTGGCCTCAATCTGTGCAAACTGGTTAAATGAATGGTAAAAATCACGATTATCTCCTCTGTAAAATTTTAATTAATGCAAAAAATGATTCTGAGTCTATTCTTAAGCTGTACCAAATCTGGTGTCCTTGTCTTTCTGTATGGTTCTGTCATAAAGAGTACCTTTGGATAGCACACAGGCTTAGGACCCCATAAGCTCACTATTCAAGACAGCGCAGCAAGCTGGTCAATAACAAACTTTGCTGTGGTTCCCTGAAACAAACAAAAAAACTGCCTGAGGTCTTGATCTTGTTTTGCCTTGGAAGCTTAACCCTGTAACCATGTGGTGGTACTTTCTCTTCATCTCCACCTTCCAGGGAAAAAGATTTTTGGGATTCATGTCATAGCTGGCTCCAAAAATGGGATTCATGTCATAGCTAGCTCCAAAAATTATCTTGAGCAGTTAAAAGCCTTTGCAAACTCAAAACTGACTGCTCTAGACTTCTGGGAAGAGCAATGGAAGTTATACAATAACTTAGCTAAGTTATACAATAACTGAGCTAACAATAACTTAGCTCAGTAGCTAAGGTGCCTTTTTACAATGGTGGCCTGAGTTCAATTCCTGGCTTAGGGAATGAGTCCCTTCTGGTTTGATATCTATATGATATTTACTATTTGTTGATTTTCTTCCTCATTTTCTTTCTCTGAGCCAGAAATATTGGCTGTTTGGCCTGGCTAAAGTCATGTAACAAGAAATTTAAAAGGACTTTTATAAAGAGGGCTGTGGCTAAAAGTCAGTTTAATTAAAAGTGGATATTCAGCTCTAACAGCCTGGGACTCCTTGGGAAAAGCAGAGGAGGCACCACAGACCGTGTTTTGGGAAAAACCTGTTTTCCTCAAGAAACCTTAGAAATTAAAAATTAAATCCCTCTCAAAATCTAAGGCTCTGTTCTGTTTTGTATTGCCTTATCTGATTTTTTTGCCTTTGGGGAGTATCAGAAATTACTTTGCATTATGAGAGAGCTTTGGTGTGTAATAACTAGGTAGGAAATATACTTTTAGGGATAGCTAATGGCAGTTACAGGGAGATACTCAGCTCTGCACACTTGGATCAGAGAAGCATACTCTTGGCCACCTAGAAGTTATGGAAATGTTCCCACCCACCACTAAGAGAGAAGACACCCATGGAGCTAGGTTGACTCATTCTTTATGGGATCCAGGATCTGATATAAAAATGAGAATAGGATCCTTAATTTCTAGAGATCTGTTTTGCCTTCCAGCTATGCCTGCTTATTATATTAGGCTGTAGAAAATGCATGTTCCTGGCCTTGTTCCTCCAAGGACTCCACCCCAAAGCCAGTAATCCGATTAAAAACCTTAAAAACTGACAAATAAAAAATCTTGCAACTACTGGATCTTCTTCTATCTGTATACTTATATATGTGTTCCGTGTGTGATTTTTTTTAAAAGGGCTCTAATTAATTGGCTTAAAGAAAAATAGGTGCTTAAATCAAATATTTGAAAGAAGAAACTGTAATGCTTTTTAGTTCACATAACTTCAGTAATCTTTGGGAAATAAAAAGTTTTAAAGATTATTGGTAAAATAAAGACATTTCTTCTAAATCAGGCAGGTCAGAGACTAGGTTTGCTAAATGCTTTAAAGTCATAAACTGCCTTGACTTTTGAAAATTGTTCAATTTACCTAACTTGGAAACAACAGATTCTAGATAAGGCCTGGGGACATGTGGAATTAGCCATGCCCTCTAGCTACACAAAGAAGGTTATAAAGAAAAGAGATTTTATACAAGAAAGGATCCTGTATGGTAAATTCTTGTCCTAAAGTAAAAGAACTGTTTGGTTAAAAACAGGGATGCTTAGAACAAGTCAGAAAGTCCAAGCATGACGTAGGTGGTCTGTGTAAGTCATGAAAGCATTCATGAAAGGAAATTTATGCACCAAAGGTAAATGCTGCTAAGAGTTACTGTTACAAGATATAATTGAGACTACTGAAATAACAGTTTACATGCAAGGTGTGTATGGAAAGTAAAATTTGTTTTTGGTAAAAAAAAAAATTATAAGAAAGCATGAGGATGTAAATTTTTGCCTAGCGTAGAGGGCTAACGGATTGTTTTAAATTAGATAAGACAAAGCTAAAGGTTGAGATAGTTGTAGAAGGTTTGTAAAAATTACTTGTAAAAGAGATTCTGTGTGTAAACATATTAGTTACAGTTAAAGGGGTATTATTCAGTTTTTACGTAAAATGAACATTAAAAAAAAGCACAACAGGTTTTTCTTAGAGCACTTATCTGCTCTTTAACAAAAATTCTAAAGGGTTATAAAAGGTTTATAAGAATCTCACCTTATGGACAAACTGATTAAGATTGATAAATTTGTCTATAAGGTTTTATTAAAAATTGGGGTTGACATTAATAGTAGACTTATGAAAGGGTGAAATTTGGCTCTCCCATGAACAAGATTTTCATGTAATATTAAAGGATAATAAAAGATTTTTGTTTGCCTTTTGAATAAACTAGGAAAAAAAGAAGAGAAAGACAAAAGACAGATTGCTTGGAAAGCTAAGTCTTCCCTCTATCAATGAGTGAAAAGTTTTTGCCTTTTTAAAACTTCTTTATCATTTTGGCTAAATGAATGACTATGGTGACCTGTAATTCTATTTCATAATATCAAGTGTTTAAACCTCTAATGTATTTGATAGGCTTCCCAAAATCAAATTTCAGCTTCCAAATTATCTTTTCTGACCTCTAACTTTGGGATGCTACAGAGGGCCCCTGAAGAATCCAAAAGACAGGTAAACAGGATTATTTGACATGTTATTTGGAAAGCACTGTAAAAATAAAAAATAATGCTTAACTTTCTTTAAGTTATATTTTAGTGTATGTCATCAATATGTTCCAATATCACATAGGATTTCTAAAATTCTAATATGTCTAAGTAATGCTATCAATCATAATTATGGTTATTATGTTAAGCTATTATAGACCACAGAAATTATCCTTGTCAGCTGTGTTTTTAACTATGACTAATGTCATTTCTAGTTAATTGCTTAATGCTGGTGCAGTGTCTGAAAACTTTGCAAGCACACAAAATCCTAGAATATGGTGTCTTTTAGGAGGTTCATGAAAGGATGGAAAGAACCCTGAAAAGTACTCTAGAATACAGGTTTCTGATAACATACGTCAAATTACCTATGATAACCCATCAGTTAGCTATCAGTGCTATGCACCTAAATTGGAAAAAACAACTGGTATTCAAGATGACAAAAGTCCAGTGTTAAGCATTGACTCTTGGAGAACCAGAATAGCCACCTTGTCCTTCCTGAGTCCTTAAAGCTTTTGTTATTAAAAGTTATGCATTCCAGAACATCACAGAAAAGAGAAAATAATTCAAATTAAATATTGGTGCAGTAACTTATAAATTGCCAAAATAGTTTATAACCAATGTTTGGTTTGTCAAACCCATATTCATGGGAAAACAATCAAAGCTTCAGCTACATTTGGTTACTAGATGGTAACCAGATGCCTGGGCCACATACACATTTTACAAAGGGATTTCATTCAACTGTCATTTTCAATGCATGTTTTCTGGTTGTATAAAAGCTCTCCCATGCAAGTGGGCTGATATTATAATGTAGATTATTATGCTACAGTGTATTTTCACCAGGTAAAGAAAGCTTTTTATGGTTCACTGAGGACAGTCAACCCCTTCTGTTGGGAATAGGCCCCCAAATCAGGCCATAAACTGGCCCCAAAACTGGCCATAAACAAAATCTCTGCAGCACTCACTGTGACATGTCTGAGATGGCCATGACGCCCACATTGGACGGTTGTGGGTTTACCGGAATGAAGGCATGGAACATCAGGCCTATCCAGGGCGGAAAACCAATTAAAAGTGTTCCTAAACCACAAACAACAGCATAAGCGATCTGTGCCTTAAGGACATGCTCCTGCTGCAGATAACTAGCCAGAGCCCATCCCTTCACTTCGGCCCATTCCTTTGTTTCCTGTAAGGAATACTTTTAGTTCATCTATAATCTATAGAAACAATGCTTATCACTGGCTTGCTGTCAATAAATATGTGGGTAAATCTCTGTTTGAGGC
Organism: Theropithecus gelada; assembly: GCF_003255815.1. Taxonomy (NCBI): domain Eukaryota; kingdom Metazoa; phylum Chordata; class Mammalia; order Primates; family Cercopithecidae; genus Theropithecus; species Theropithecus gelada. Next base: position 105,157,129 of record NC_037668.1, read on the forward strand.
TCTCAGCTCTGATGGCTGTAAGACCCCTGATTTCCCACTCCACACCTCTATATTTCTGTGTGTGTGTCTTTAATTCCTCTAGCACCGCTAGGTTAGGGTCTCCCTGACTGAGCTGGTCGTGGCACCCTTCAGCCTAGAACCCAAAGACTGGATCTTCTGAAAACATCAGAGAAAGACTGACCACATCATCCACACTGCAACAAAACTTTGGGTTCATAATCTCACAACTGGGAAAGATTCCTCCACACTCTTGGAACTGTACACCCACTTGCATCCTTAAGGTAAAGCTAACCAGGAAAGTTTCTCCCCAGAAGAAGATGGCATCTTTTCCCAAGATGACAGCTTTTCCCAAGTTCACGAATCAAGACTTCTCTACTATAACAACACTCTTATCTTTGAATGTTTTTTCTTTGTTTATGCCTCTATGAACAATAGAAATAAAAAAGGTGTCTCCTGTGTGCACTCTTGGGTATACTTTTATTTATGAAGGATTTTGCAGCCAGTCTTATATATAGATAACTTTGTGCCTTGACAGATAAAAAAATGAAGGCCCAATGTACATGAGAAACTTTGATGGTATATATGTTGCCTCATAATCAGCCAGAAACAGAACATTGGTTCACTCCTCTTAACCCACATCACAGGTTAAAGAGAACATTGCCAGGAGGCCTTCACACTTCTAGAAGGGCATCATTTGTTAGGTCCTTTTTCCATGGTTTGGAGTAAAAATGGCAATGATTAGAAGTGTATCCTTAATGATAGGCTCTATAGCAGATTATACTGTAATGTATATAGTTACACAACAGACTTTAAATTCTCCTATGAAAGTTATGCTAAATAACACAATTGGCTACACAGAAAAACATCTCTGTAGCTGCTGGCATTTGTGGCCTATGGAGAAATACATCAAATGTAGATTACAGAGATTCAGTTTTAGGGGATTAACAAAGAGACTGCTTCGTTAAGTGAGTAGACTCTTTATCTAACTCATTCTTTAATCTATTTGATTTTAGGTGATTTGGTTTATGGGGACCCTGGGTAAAGAGCATACTCCAAACTCTTCATATTGTCCTCCTGACAGTTACAATAATAGTCTCCCTGGTGCGCTATATTCTCTCAAAGGTTTTAAATGTTTACAAGTCAGCCATCTCTAAAATGTCAAATGGTCTCTCTTCAACTGGAATGATAAGAGCTGAAAGAAATGTGTGACCATGACGACACCGTAACCTATGAATGACATGCTGAGACCAGAAACCCAAAATGATGGTAACTGAGAGTGGAACTAACACCCTAAGTTTTGGGTCACACTCTCACCTAAGTAAGAACCTGACTAAAAAGGGGAAATTTTTTAAAACAAAGTTATAGGTGGTTTGTTTTGGACTAAGCTCATGTGCTAGGCCCCAACAGACTACAAAAAATGAAGTTGCTTGTGCTAAATGGGACAATAAAACTAAGACTTTAAGGAAACACACAAATCCTAGAACAGACCAGGTTTTGTTTTTCTCCTATCAACAAGACGTTCCAACATCAGAGGTACCCTCTACTCAGTCCTTGTTCCTACCTTTGCAAAACTCACTGTTCTACTGTTTCCCAGTGGGTTTCAAGACCAAATAAGTACATTTACAATAGTGACGGTGACATTAATGACTGAAGTTTTTGTCAATCTCTCAAAATTGAGAAAATAACCAAAAGCGGGGAATTGGTAAAGTGAACTAAATGTGGTCTGAGAAGGACTATGCTATATTTGAGTCCTTGTGGACAAACTGCAACCTAACTTAATAGGTAGACAACACTGAAAACCTAATTTAGGAGTATGCACTTGAACAACAGCTGAGCCTTGACCAATCCCAGTGGCCATACTTCACTCCTACACTGCTGAGTGCTCAAACTGTGTTCAAATAAGGCAAACACTGAGCTGTACCCAATCCAGTTGTTCCTGTTCCCATTTCCAAATTCTGTACTTCCCTTCCCTTTTTTTGTCTATAAATATTCTTCTACCACGTGGCTGCACTGGAGTCTCTCTGAATCTACTGTGATTCTGGGGGCTGCCTGATTCATGAATAGTTCATTGCTCAATTAAATCCTTTAAATTTAATTTGGCTTAAGTTTTTCTTTTACTACACTACAAATGTAATTTGATGATATAGATAATGTCTGTTCATAAAAGTATGCTGTACACTATGTAATTCATAATTTCCAGGTTCTGTTTACTGTTCAGGACAATCAGATCTTATATTTACATAAGCGTTTGCCAATAAACATTCTTTGAATGCCATTTATCATAAGGTCTCATTTGATAACTCAAAGTGTCTTTTTCACTTACCAGGTCAGCATCACAGTAGTTACTTAAATCTGCACTGAATAAGTATCAAGTCAATCACTGCAGAAATCAAGACTCAAAAAAAAAAAAGCTACACTGAAGACATACTACTACATTCCTATAAATAACAATAACAAGTTGTTTTGTATGTTATTAAAATGAAGACAAAATTCTCAAAATATCCCCAATAGATACAAGAATATGTTGTTTTTACAGTTTGGCAAGCCTATTCTACCACGTGTGATGATTCAACTCACACTTTATTCTTTTCAAGCCCCTGCAAAACCTACTTCACAAAACACAGCATATGTAATATTACGTTCTCTCAACACAAAACCAAAGGAAAAAGTGGGCACTGGAATTGTATAGCAAGTGTAGTTACACAGTAGTTATTTATGTAAATAGGTTCCACATTTTCAAAATCAGGCATTCCTAGTAATTAGTTAAAAAACATGGGAGGGCATATACATATATATTTACTTATTTATAAGTCATACATATTTACTACTTTAAGTATATATAATAAATATTAGTGAAATGTGAACCCCAAAATACGAGACAGGTCTCAGTCAGTTTAGGAAGTTTATTTTGCCAAAGTTAAGGACGCGCACCCAGGACATAGCCTCATGCGCTGCCAACACGTGCCCAACGTGGTCAGAGCACAACTTGATTTTTATGTATTTTAGGGAAACATAAGACATCAATCAACATATGTAAGATGAACACTGGTTCGGTCTGGAAAGGCAGGACAACTGCGGGGGGAGGATTCCAGGTCACAGGTAGGTAAGAGACAAATGGTTGCATTCTTTTGAATTTCTGATTAGCCTTTCCAAAGAAGGCAATCAGATATACATTTATCTCAGTGAGGGGGGGAGGGGGCGACTTTGAATTGAATGGGAGGCAGGTTTGCCCTAAGCAGTTCCCAGCTTGACTTTTCTCCTTTAGCTTAAGTGATTTTGGGGCCCCCAAGATTTATTTTCCTTTCACAGAAGCATAATTTCTTTCTTATTTCCTAGATAAAAACAAAGAAAACTGCTAATATTTTCTTCCCTTACCACTTTTTGGTTATTTCATCTAAAGAGAATATCTGGATCATGCCTATATAGATTTTTTTAAGATCATCAATATAAAAGTGAAATTTTAAAACTTCTTAAAAAAGTAGTCATTAAGACCAATTTGATAAACATATATGAAGGAAAAAATGGGCTAAAATAATAATTTCCCATTATTATGTTTCCCAAAAACTGAAAAACCAGGTAAGCCCTGCATCAGGGATGCTAGGCCATTCTTTACCTGCCTCCCTGAAATTCTTCTGCAGCCCAATCAGGAACTAGTGACCAGTAGATTAAAAATATATATATTTCAAATAGATGAACAATCTTTCACACTCCTGGACCATTAGAGTGTGAAATTTCAAAAAACACAACTTTTCATTTGTAATAGACTGGTATTACCTTAATAAAAAAATTTCCACTGAATGAAATTTAAATAAATCGTATTGGTCAAAATGTTTTTAAACTGTTCTCTTAAAAATGTCATATATAATAATATAATAATATATCATGTATTCCACAGCCATGCCTATTCACATACTACCTTAGAGCATTATTTAGATACTAGAGCTAAAACCTCCAGGCTTATCTTCCAGAGAAGCATCGTCCCAAGCTAGAATAGTAACTGAAATTAACACAGCAGGAGATATGAGGATCACAGGAATCTTTGATGCCCTCTTACATTTCTGGGTTTCTGCCCTGTAGGTGTTGCTTTTCCCCCGACATAAATTATTAAGGATACTCTGTAGATTATTGGTTCTACAGCAATGTAATTAGGCCAAGCAAATTCAACAAATCAAGCTTATCAGTAGCTTAATGCCACGGTAATTTACCTTTTGGTTTTTCTTCCTCCTCCCCTCCCACGTCTTGAGGAATCTTCAAGTTAATAACTCTAGCCACCAATGCACTGTGAAATTCATCGTAATAAATCTACTAACCACAGACGCTTGACCATCAAGATTTTCTGAATTACTTTCCATTTGCCAAATGTTGACCAATTAGCATTCTTTGATGTATGATTCTAGGTATTTTATACTCGTATTATCAGAAATAAAAACTGAGAAAATTGCACTGCAGACAGTAAGACTCATCAGTAAGCAGACATGTTATCATAGAGACAAATTACATGAGGGTAGAGCTAGCTAGCTATAGGCTCACATATTTAAAGTTACATGTGGTTGAGTGTAACAAAGATAATAGCTAACATTTATTGAGCACTCCTGTGATGGTTACAACTGAGTGTCAACTTGACTGGATTGTGCGAGAGCAGGAAGCATCCAGCAGGTGAGACAGATGTAGTATTGGAGGCTAGGACAGTCTAGTCTTTTCACATTTTTCTGCCTTCTTTATATTCTAGCCATACTGGCAGCTGCTTAGATGGTGCCCACCCAGATTAAGGGTAGGTCTGCCTTTCGCAATCTCAAATGTTAACTCAAATGTTAAACGAAAGGGTTAATCTCCTTTGGAAACAACCTCACAGACACACCCAGGATCTATCTATCTATCCATCTATCTATCTATCTATACACACACACATACACATATATATGTGAGTTTATTAAGTGTTATATATATTTGCAGACAATTAGTTCTATCCCTCTAGAGAACCTTGACTAGTACAGATTTTAGTACCAGGAGTGATCCTAGAGGAACAGAATATTAAGGATGGAGTTCTTTCATTGGTTTTGGGGTTTCTGGAGTTGGCTGCTTAATATGATTAGTAACCAAAATGCTAAGGACTCTACTTCTAATAGTATGGAGAACACTGATAGTCCTTGACATAAACTGTTGTGATGGTTATGCAAAATAAATGCATTTGACACACCTGATTCCCTGCTCATGCGAGGCAAGGAGTTTAGTAACTATCTATACACAATACCTTTCACCTTATATGGAGAACCAAGGAACATAACGAAGCTGGATGGTTGCTCCTAAGCTTGGTGGATAAGTGATGAAAAAAGATGAACTCAGGGATTCTGTCTCCCGGCTTCAGAAGCAGATACTGAGCCTCCAATCTGCTAAGATTGCCCTGACTGAGAGTCTTACCTCCTGTAGAGAAAGAGCTGAAATTGTGGAAAAACAGACACAGCTCTTATCAGCAAGTGGCTGACCTGTAATGAAAAATGCATGCACAGCCTCGCCAGGTGTCTATTGTTAAAGTGAGGGCATTGATTGGAAAAGAATGAGACCCAGCAACTTGGAATGGGGATGTGTGGAGGACCCTGATGAAGCTGGGGGCATGGAGTCTGTAAACTCTGATGAACCTTTTTAGCCAGAAGAAACAGCTTCCCCATCCTCAGGAGTGGCAACATCCCCTCCCTGACCCATGCTGCCATCAGCCTTTCCACCTTTGTCTGAGGAGATAAATCCTGCACTGCCTGAGGCAACAGTAATGGCCTCCCCCGAGGCAGTTGTCAGACAAAATAATGTTGATTCTCCTCAAGAGCCACCTCCTACACCCCTGTTTGCTTTTAGACCTATAACAAAAGTCCTGGCAGGCCCCTACAGGTGAGGTTGAGAGTGTGACCCATGAGGAGGTGTACTACACTAGAAGTGCTTGAGTTTTCTCATTTTTATAAACAGAAATCTGGAGAACAGGCATGGGAACGGACATTAAGGGTATGGGATAATAGCTGAAGCAACACAGAGTTAGATCCAGCTGAATTTATTGATTTGGGCCCACTAAGCAGGGTCTCTGCATTTAATGTTGCAGCTCAGGGAGAGTTCTAATTATTTATTTGCTTGATTAGCTGAAATATGGATTAAAAGATGGCCCACTGTGAGAGTTGGAAATGCCTGATCTCCCTTGGTTTAATGTAGAGGAAGGGACCCAAAGGTTTAGGGAGATTGGGATAGTGGAGTGGATTAGTCACTTTAGACCTATTCATCCCAGTGGGCAGGATCCAGAAAACATATCCTTGACCAATGCCTTGTGAAATAGATTTGTGAGGGCAGCAACTGCATTGTTGAAGAGCCCTGTAATTGTTCTTCTCTGTATGTCAGATCTAACAGTGGGAACCACAGTCACTCAACCACAAAATTTAAATACAGTGGAAATAATTGGATCCCAAGGTGGCAGGGGCCAAGTAGCATCACTCAACTGTCAAAGGCAAGGTAGGCATAGCTACTCTAATGACAGCAAAGGTAAAGTGGCAATCAGAATATTCTAACTTGTGTAGAGCTCTGGCACTGGCTAATTAATCACAGTGTTCCTAGAAGTGAAACTGACAGGAAGCCTACTGCATTCCTACTTAATTTATACAAGCAGAAAACTTCAAGGTCAAATGGACAGAAAACTAATTTGAACTACAAAAACAGAGAATCACTGCCCCTCAATCAATTTGCAGACTTGAGCCAGTTTACAGATCCAGAATCCCTGGGATTAAGGGGAGGCTGGGTCCCCTTGAGGAAGGATGCCACTACATAACCAACAGTTTATGCAGTGAATCTTTCTCCCATCCTTCCCCCAAGGAAACCTCCAGTCCTTTACCAGGGTAACTATGCATTGCAGAAAGGGAAATGATCAGACATTTCAGGAACTACCGGACACTGGCTCTGAGCTGACATTGATTCCAAGGGACCCAAAATGTCACTGTGGTCCTCCAGTTAAAGTAGGGGCTCATAGAGGACAGGTAATTAATAAGGTTTCAGCTCAGGTCCAACTTACAATGTGTCCAGTGGATCCCCAGACTCATCTTGTCATTTCCCCAGTGCCAGAATGCATAATTGGCATAGACATACTTAGCAGCTGGCAGAACTCCCACATTGGCTCCTTGACTGGTAGGGTGAGGGCTATTATGGTGGGAAAGACCAAATGGAAGCCATTAGAGCTGACTCTACCTATAAAAATAGTAAATCAAAAACAGTATCACATCCCTGGAGGGATTGTGGAGATTAGTGCCACCATCAAGGACTTGAAAGATGCAGGGGTGGCGAGTCCTACCACATCTCTGTTCAACCCTCCCACCTGGCCTGGGCAGAAGACAGACGGATCTTGGAGAATGACAGTGGATTATCATAAACTTAACCAAGTGGTGACTCCAACTGCAGCTGCTGTACCAGATGTGGCTTCACTGCCTGAGCAAATGAACACATCTCCTGGTACCGGGTATGTAGCCATTGATTCAGCAAATTCCTTTTACTCCATTCCTGTCCATAAGGCCCACCAGAAACAATTCACTTTGACTTCGGGGTATATCAACTCTCTAGCTTTGTGTCATAATCTTATTCAGAGAGATCTTGATCACGTTTCATTTCTACAAGATATCACACTGGTCCATTACATTGATGACACCATGCTGATTGGATCCAGTGAGCAAGAATTAGCAAACACACTAGACTTATCGGTGAGAAATTTGCATGCCAGAGGATGGGAAATAAATTCAACTAAAATTCAAGGACCTTCTACCTCAGTAAAATTCCTAGGGATCCATTGGTGTGGGGACTGTTGAAATATTCCATCTAAGGTGAAGGATAAGTTGCTGCATTTGGCCCCTCCTACAACCAAGAAAGAGGCACAATACCTAGTGGGCCTACTCGGATTTTGGAGGCAACACATTCCTCATTGGGGTGTGTTACTCTGGCCCATTTATCAAGTGACCCGAAAGGCTGCCAGTTTTGCGTGGGGTCTAGAACAGGAGAAGGCTCCGCAACAGGTCCAGGCTGCTGTGCAAGCTGCTCTGCCACTTGGGCCATCTGATCTAGCAGATCCAATGGTGCCTGAGGTGTCAGTGGCAAACAGGGATGCTGTCTGGAGACTTTGGCAGGCCCTCATAGGTGAACCACAGCAGAGGCCTCTAGGATTTTGGAGCAAGGCCGTGCCATCTTCTGCAGATAACTACTCTCCTTTTGAGAGACAGCTCTTGGCCTGTTACTGGGCTTTGGTGAAAACAGAACATTTGACTATGCGTTATCAAGTCACCATGCGACCTGAACCGCCTATCATGAACTGGGTGCTTTCTGACCCCTCCAGCCATAAAATGGGTCGTGCACAGCAGCATTCTATTATCAAATGGAAATGGTATATACGTGATCGGGCTCGAGCAGGTACTGAAGGCACAAGTTAGTTATGTGAGGAAGTGGCTCAAATGCCCATGGTCTCCACTCTTGCCACCCTGCCTTCTCTCCCCCAGCCTCCATGGATGGCCTCACAGGGAGGTCCCTATGATCAGCTGATGGGAGGAAGAGAAGACAAGGGCCTGATTCACAGATGGTTCTGCACAATACGTGGGCACCACCTGAAAGTGGACAGCTACAGCACTACCGCCTGTCTAGGACATCCTTGAAGGACAGCAGTAAAGGGAATATAAAACTCTGTGAAATATCTTTCCTCCAAAGAAAGCAAATTCTTTTCACAGATGTTAATTTCACTTATCCTTTTAATTTCTTTTAAAGAGTTAGATATAACATGACAGAGTAAGAACAGTTTCCATCAGACTGTTAGCTGACAGTGTGGTATGAGAGTGTGTGTGTGTGTGTGTGTGTGTGTGTGTGTGTGTGTGTGTTTGTGTGTTTCTCCTAAGCTTTGTTCTTTCCAGTGACAACTCAGGTAGGAGGAAATGAGAATTACAATGGCTGAGCAGAACATCCACCTTTGCATAGAAGCCTCACGCCACACTCGACTTTGTGCCTTATATAGCAACTCCATAAATATAGTTTTCAGGGTGTCTAAAAGGAACAGGCTCAATTATAAGAATCACTGCACTCAGGAAAGCCCAAAGATACATCTTTCTCCTCAGGCATTCATCATTTATTCATCCCAGTCCAGTTGTAGTCATCTAATGAATAAAGGAACATTTTTACTATAAGCAACATTGCCTGCCTTTATCGTATTTACAAGGGAACAAAGTTAGAAAGTGAACACAAGTCAAATTCTTACACAGAAGGAACGGACTTTGTTAACCCTTTACTATATTTTAATATTTATTCTAGTTATTATTTTTAATTGCAAGGAATCACTAAAGCTGTATCAATAAAGAAGGAAATACTATTCTGGACACAGGCCCTGGCAAACATTTCATGATGCAGATACCAAAAGCAAGTGCAACAAAAACAAAAATTGATAAATGGGACCTAATTAAAATAAAGAGCTTCTGCACAGGAAAAGAAACCATCAGCACAGTAAACAATCTACAGACTAGGGGAAAATGTCTGCAAACTATGCATCTGACAACGGTCTAATATACAGAATCTACAAGGAGCTTAAAAAAGTTAATGAGTAAAAAATAAACAACCTTATTAAAAACTGGGCAAAGGACATGAACAGACACTTCTCAAAAGAAGACAAATAACCAACAAACATAGGAAAAAATGCTCAACATCACTAATCATTAGAGAAATGCAAATCAAAACCACAGTCAGATACCATCTCATGCCAGTCAGAATGACTGTTACGAAAGTCAAAAAATAATATATGCTGGCAAGGTTGTGGAGAAAAGGGAATGTTTACACACTGCTGGTGGGAATGTAAATTAATTCAGCCACTGTGGAAAGCAGTTTGGGGATTTCTCAAAGAACTTAAACTACCATTCAACCTAGCAATCCCACTGGGTACATATCCAAAGGAATATAAGTCATTCTACTTTGCTGTTATATAAGGGATATATAATAGCAACCTAGGTGGCCATAAACAGTGGATTGGATAAAGAAAATATACACCATGAAATACTACACAGCCATTAAAAAAAAGTACACAACTATGCCCTTTGCAGCAACATGGATGAAGCTAGAGGCCATTATCCTAAGTGAATTAACGCAGGAACAGAAAATCAAATGCCACATGTTCTCACTTATAAGTAGGAGCTAAACATTGGGTAAACATGGACACAAAGAAGCAAACAACAGACACCAGAACCTATTTGTGGGTGGAGGGTGAGGGGAGAGTGGTGATCAAATAACTACCTATTGGGTACTATATTTATCATCTGGGTGACAAAACAATTTGTACACCAAACCCTGTGACACCCAACTTACCCATATAACAAATCTGCATATGTACCTCCAGAACCTGAAATAAAAGTTGAAAAGAAAAAAAAAAAAAAGACTCGGTGACTTTCAGATCATCAAGAAAGGGAAAAAGAAAGGGAAAAAGGCACTGAGAAAGGGAAAAAGAACAAAACCAACCCTATATTTCTGGCTGGGAACCAGGTGCTGAAGTGGATGGAGAGAAGTCATGGAACTGAAAAAGCACTGACTACTGTGCTTAAGTGTGGAGTGGAGGATCACGTGGAAGCAGTGAAAAAGCTCCAGAACTCCACCAAGCTCCTGCAGAAGAATAACCTGAATCTGCTCAGAGACCTGGCTGTGCACATTGCCCACAGCCTCAGGAACAATCCAGACTGGCGAGGTGTGGTCATATTACACAGGAAGGAGGGTGATTCAGAGTTCATGAATATGATTACCAACGAGATTGGGTCAGAGGAGACGCTCCTGTTCTTAACCGTGGGTGATGAGAAAGATGCTGGACTTGCCTTACTGGCAGGGCAACCTGCAGCTGTGGAGACCCTGGGGCCCAGGGTGGCTGAGGTCCTGAAAGGCAAAGGAGCAAGGAAGAAAGGCTGTTTTCAGGGCAAGGCCACCAAGATGAGCCAGAGGGCAGAGGCACAGGCACTTCTCCAGGACTACATCAGCAAGCAGAATGCTAAGGAGTGAGAGCTTAGGGCGCTCACTTCCTGTTTTCACAGGAACCTTTTTGTCAATAAAATAGTTTGACTCAAAAAAAAAAAAAAAAAAAAGAATGACTATTAAAATGGCACACAGTTTTATGGAAATTCAAGAATAAGGACTTACAGAGATTAGAGCTCAAAAGTAGTTATAGATATATCAACATTAACAATTGGTGGAAATACATGGGCTCCAGTATTTTGCCACTAATGTGCTAATATGACTAGTTATTCTGCAAACATCTGCTTCTTTCTCCTTTCCCTGCTAATAGGCTTATTATTCCTGTGACGTTTGTACACAAGTCATCACTAAAAATGTCTCAACTTACAAACATCTACATTTTTATGACCTTTCATAGATATATATACACACGGAATAGAAAGAATCTAGATATTTACATATCTATATATTTAAATTATATATATATGTATTTGACTTTTATTTTGCATTCGGGGGTACATATGCAGGTTTGCTACATGGGTATGTTGTGTAATGCTGAGGTTTGGGGTACTAATGATCCTGCTACCCAGGTACTAAGCACAGTATTCAATAGGTAGTTTTTCATTTTTTCAGCCTCTGCCATTCCCCACAACTCCAGAGGTCCCCAGTGTTTATTATTCCCATCTTTATGTGCATGTGTACTCAATGTTTAGCTCTCACACTTATAAGTAAGAATATGTAGCATTTGGTTTTCTGTTCCTGCATTAATTCACTTAGTAAAATGGCCTCCAGCTGTGTGCATGTTACTGCAAAGGACACGATCTTTGTTCTTTTTATGGCTGCGTAGTATTCTATGGTGCATATGCACCACATTTTCTTTATCCAATCCACCATTGATGGGCATGTAGGTTTATTCCATGTCTTTGCTATTGTAAACAGTGCTGCAATGAAAATATGAGTGCATGTGTCTTTATGGCAGAACAATTTATATTCCTTTGGGTAGGTACCCAATAATGGGATTGCTGGGTCAAACAGTAGTTTATTTGAAGCTATTTGACAAATCTCCAGACTGCTTTCCACAGTAACTGAACTAATTTACATTCCTACCAACAGTGTAAAGGTGTTGCCTTTTCTTTGCAGCCTTGCAACATCTGTTATTTTTTGACTTTTTAAGTCATTCTGACTGGTGTGAGATGGTATCTCACTGTGGTTTTGATTTGCATTTCTCTAATGATTAGTGATGTTGAGCATTTTTTCATGTTTTTTGGCTGTTTGTATATCTTCTTTTGAGAAGTGTCTGTTTATATCCTTTGCCCAGTTTTTAATGGGGTTATTTGGTTTTTGCCTGTTGTTTATGTTCCTTATAGATTCCAGATATTAGACCTTTATCAGATGCACAGTTTGCAAATATTGTCTCTCACTCTGCAGGTTGTCTGTTTATTCTGTTGATAGTTTCTTTTCCTGTGCAAAAGCTCTTTATTTTAATTAGGTACCACCTGTCAACTTTTATTTTTTGTTGCAAATGCTTTTGAGGACTTAGCCATGAATTATTTGCTAAGGCCAGCATCCAGAATGGTATTTCCTAAGTTTTCTTCTAGAATTTTTAGTTGGAGATCTTACATTAAAATCTGTAATCCATCTTGAGTTAAGTTTTGTATATGCCTTTTTATGATCTTTCTTACGATAATTAACACTCTCATAGTAATGATAAAACTAGTATTTGGCATCATTAAATTAATGCCAAGTCAGTTAATGCTAAACCAATGCAATCAATGTAATTAGAAAACATGACAGGCTGATTCGGGAGATTATATAACAAAGCAAAGGAGAACAAGGCTGGGAATTACAGCTGGGCCAGCCAACCAAAAATATTCACCCCTTTTAAGTATTGTTTCCCCTCTAAGCATTGTTACAGATGAAAAAACTCAGGCCAAGATAGATTAATTTTTCCAAGATCAAAAAATGAATAGTGACATTCTCAGGCTATTTCCAGGTTTATTGAAGGCCTGGTGATACAGGAAGAAGCAAGACATGTAAACATGAACCTCAGGCACAGTGAAGAACTGTCTTATGTAACAATAGGTAGAATTTTAAGTGACAAAGCAGTTGTTCTACAGACTATTCTGAATTCCTCTGGCCTGTCTGATTTCTTACTCTCTGCAGGCTGTGCCAACTGCTAAACTTCACAATCACCACAGTGAGAAACAAGGGAAGTAGAAAGGCACTGTAGCCACTCATATTCTCATCACGTATATGCTCTGTATTACTTCTGTATTCCTTTGAAAGGAAGAAAACTCATTGAAGATTTTATAGCTATCAAAAATAAAAATTTCTAGTCAATTGTTAGAATTAATAGGAGTTTAGCAAGTTGCTAGAACAATATATAAAAATCAACTGCATATACAGCAACAGAAGTTAGAAAATGTATTTTTGGAAAGGTACCATTTACAATAATAACAAAAAATAAGGTAAGTTTTAAAATGCTACCAAAGATGTTTATGCAGAAAAATAAAAAAACATATAAATTGAATGCTATTAAACCCATAATTAAACAGATAAACTTTATTCATAAATTGAAAGACCTAATATCAAAAAGAAGCCCCTTCTCTCTAAATTAATCTATAAACTCACTGCAGTGCCAATGAGAATCGTGACAGGGATTAAGAACTTGACAAAACAATTCCAAAATTAATATGGAAGAACAAGACCTAAGAATAGGCAAGACCATTCTAAAAAAGAATGAAGTCAAGGAAATCAACTTAACAGATACAAAGACAGTGACAGTAGTAAAGACATTGTGCTATTGTTGAAGGAATAAGCATCTTTCTCTTCAGTATCAAAATCTTCCTCTCTATTTACAAATCGATAAAGACATTTCCCCTATGCTTCATAAACCCCATTCATGGTCTTGTTAGACTTGCAAATTGGTCCTACGTATGATCTAAACATAAGAGTATCAAGGTAGTGGCCAAACTTCTCCTTTTACCTTGTCACTGTTCTCAGAACACATTTCAGCTTCCTAACTATTCTAAATGTTTCTCTATTCAAGATATTATACACTTCTCCACAAGGAACACCATGTAGAGCGGCAGATCAGCTGCCAATATGCGAATAAAATGACAGATTGTTCAGAATACATAAGCATCCTTATTCAAACACTATTATTTATATTTTCAAGAAGTATTTTAGAAAAAACTGTTGAGGCTGGGCTCGGTGGCTCAAGCCTGTAATCCCAGCACTTTGGGAGGCCGAGACGGGCGGATCACGAGGTCGGGAGATCGAGACCATCCTGGCTAACCTGGTGAAACCCCGTCTCTACTAAAAAACAAAAACAAAAAAACTAGCCGGGCGTGGTGGCGGGCGCCTGTAGTCCCAGCTACTCGGGAGGCTGAGGCAAGAAAATGGCGTAAACCCGGGAGGCGGAGCTTGCAGTGAGCTGAGATCCGGCCACTGCACACCAGCCATGGCACAGAGCGAGACTCCGTTTCAAAAAAAAAAAAAAAGAAAAAGAAAAAACTGTTGAGAAGTGACAGGAGACAAGAGGAGAACATTCAAAGGCATGAGTTAAAATTATCTTCACAATAACTATGAATGTACATTGCAAATTATTTATAAAACTTATGAAAAATCCTTTTGTTCATAAAAAACAAGACAAAATCATCACATATGTTTATCAATATATTAAAATAACATAAAATAGTAATATAATAAATGTAAAATATATATATTTAGAAATTTTAATAAATTGTAATGGCTTAAAAATAAAATCAGTGACCTCCCTAGACAGAGAAATCTATGAAGTTCTACACACAGGGAAACAAAGGAACAAAAGATATTTAGATAAAAAAGACCACAAGGTATTCTAGATGTTCTAGGTTCTACAGCATTTACTTATATCACAGCTATCTTCTCCCCAAGAATTACAACAGTTAATATTCATGTAACATTTACAATTAGAAAATTATTTTAATATACATTATCTCATTTTATTCTTATGGCACTATACAGATTGGTATAATTATGTGCACTCATTCATCACTGAAATACCTTATTAAATGCTAAGTGTGCTAAATCACCAAAACTACAAATGAAAGTAACCATGTAGTAGTTGTCACAATGAATCAGCAAACGAAAATACTGAGCTGGAATTAATAAAGTAGTAGTTAAGGCCTGAAGGTTGGATGAAAATTTTGGATTTGTTAGAAAGGCAACACAGTTACCACAGGTTCTTAATTGTAGGAGTGAAAAGATGAAAGCAGTGTCTGAGAAATAATTCTAACAGTTATGTGTAGGATGAGTTGGAGGGGGAAAGGGACCAGAAGCAGGGAATAAACAGCTAAAAAGGGGTGGAAGTATAGAAGCATGTACCATAGCTACAATGTATATTGAAGTTCATGAATACTGAAGAAGCATGAAGTACAAGAAGCATGAAATAATAAAGTCTTAGACAAAAGTAAAAATAAAAATATGAAAAAAGAAAATGATAAAATCAGAGAGGCATTTCTTATATTTATTTAATATTAACTATTTTCACACACCCCCTAGTCCCACATTCAACATATATACATTTTAGAATTTAATAAGGTATTTAATAAGTATGCATAATAATACTAATATCTATAGATTGTCATAAGAATAAAATGAAACAATGTATATTATATACATTTTGAAATTTAATAAGGTATTTAATGAGTGTGCATAATTGTAGTAATATCTATAGATTGTCATAAAAATAAAATCAGACAATATATATTAAAATAATTCATTAGTTATAAATGTTACATACATATTAATTGTTGTAATTTCTTGGGGAGAAGACAGCTGTGCTAAAATAGTAATGCTCTGGCCATTAAGTCAGAAGACCTGAATTCAAATTGTGGTCCTATTTTTATTAATATTTAATTGACCTTAGACAAGTCATTTAACCACTGTGAGCAACCACTTTTAGTATGTAAAATGGGAAAAAGCAATCTCTCATAAAGGTCTCTAGGAATAAAATAATTCATTATAAAATTCCTAACACAGTCTCTGAATTATGATGGATAGTGAATGTGTGTTACAGGAGAGGAAGAAGAATCCATATTGGCTGCTGTTACTGAATAGAAAGCCACAAGCATTTTTAAAGAAACATTTTAAGGAATTACCATACAGTAAGATTGCTAAACAGCTTATTAACGCTCCACTTCAGACAAGGCCCTCTTACTTATAAGGCCAAATCCACAGCAGCATAAAGAGCAATAGTCAAAAGCTATACGATCAACATGATTTAAAAAACAACAATAACAACAATTAGTGACTTTTTCTACTTACAGAAACATTACCAGAATTTACATAACTGACCAAATAGCTCCTACTTCTAATTCTAATACCTATTAACTGGGAAAGAAGTTAAAAGGGACAAAAGACAAAAAGGAAACAAATGCATCCTGAAGGAACTTAAATGGTAATATGTAAGGTTGAGGGTGACTTGTTTTGGGCAAGTAGTGCCCTGGTAAGATTGCCCCAGCCATAGATCCCTCAAGAATAAGTTAGAAGATAGTTCATAAAAATCAACTATAGCCAGGCACAATGGCTCACGCCTGTAATCCCAATAGTTTGAGAGGCCAAGGTGGGTGGATCACTCGAGGCCAGGAGTGTCAGACCAGCCTGGCCAACATGGCGAAACCCCGTCTCTATTAAAAATACAAAAACACACCTGTAATCCCAGCTACTCAGGAGGCTGAGGCACAAGAATCCTTTGAACCTGGGAGGCGGAAGCTTCAATGATCCAAGATTGCTCCACTACACTCCAGCCTGGGCTAGAGAGCAAGGCTCTGTCTCAAAGATAAAACACAAGAAAAAAAAAATCCACTATAGCTGGGCACAGTGGCTCATGCTTGTAATCCCAGCACTTTGGGAGGCCAAGGTGGGAGGATCACTTGAGTTCAGGAGTTCAAGAACAGCCTGGGCAACATTGTGAGATACCAACTCTACAAAAAAAATTTAAAAATTAACCAGGCATGATGGTGCGCACCTGTAGTTCCAGCTACTTGGGAGGCTGAGACGGGAGGATCACTTGAGCCCAGGAGGTTGAGGCTGCAGTGAGCAGTGTTTACATCACTGTACCCCACCTGGGCAATGGAGTGAGACACACACACACACACACAAAATACCTGACTAAAAAAACCTGACTATACAGCACTGTTAGCTCTGTGGGGGTTGAGATACAAGATTAAGAGAATATAAGTAAATGGTATTCATAAAAGTTTCCTTTCTCATCTAGACTAATGAAGTTCTACTTAGCTACAGGTCTTTATCACACTATTCATTCACTCATTTACTGCAACAATATACCAAAGAACGCACTGTGAGAAATACATAGTATAACACCCAGCCTTGAAGACATAAGATCAACACATGTAACAAAGTGCCAAAAGAGAGGTACGAATACAGCATTTATGCAAGAAAGACCAAGAAAGCTTCAGGGAATTCATGGATTGAATCTGGACGTCAGAAAACTAGAGGGGAAGGAGAAAGGAAAGAACTGTAGGTGAGCGACCAGTGCAAGGTAATGAAGGACAATACAGTGACTAGGAAGAAAATGGCTGGAGCATAAGAGATAGAAACTAAAAAGATCAGAATGTCAGATTTGGAATCAGACTGCAAAAAGTCTTGAGTACCAGAATAAGGGATTTGAACTTTTTTCTAAATACTCTAAAAAGCTTTGAGTAAGGGGAAATAAAGAATAAAAGCTTTAAATTAGGAAGATTAATCTCACATACGATTGAAATACAGAATAAGAAAAAAATAGTGTTAGATGGACTCAGAAAAGCTATTGGATTTTATAGAAACAATGCATCAGACAGAGATCACTACATGAACTCACATCCATCCAACCTGTAGTAGAGCTAAATGGTATTTTAAAAAAAAATTATATAGACATTTTACTCTGTGACCTAAATCTCATGCACTGAGCCAAAAGAGAGTGACAGAGACAGATCATGTCTATCAACCTAATACTAAATGCATTTATTCCCTAGAATAAACATAAGATGGGAGCTATGATTCTACATTCCCTAAGTTGGCCTCAATTCCCATGCGCTTTACACAGCATGCGGAACACAATTCCAGGTTAAAGATATGTGTATTTTTTCATAAACATGGCCCTAATCATAAGTAAACCACTTTAGCCAGTGTGCAAACGAAGAAAATAGTAATAGCACTGGAGGAAAAACTAGCTGTGGTAGACCTGATGAAAGAAAATACTAAACTGTAATTTATGTGCTATCTGAGAATCTTTCAGGAGTAATTGTGGCTCAATGTTTGCTTCACATACTAACCTTAGAACCTAAACCCTACTTAGTGCCTTTTCTTCATCTTAATCATACTACACATACTGAAGTTAGCTAAACAGGGATTTAGTACAAAACAATTATTTGAGGGCAGAAATTTATCTAAAAATAATGAAACATTTTAAGAAGTTAAAACCAGGCAAATAAAAACAGAATCTCCATAAGGTTGGAGAAAAAGTGTGAGCACAAAGTACAAAAACCTCACCTGCATGGAACTTAGATAAGAAACTGGTCATACTCGAGCTAGAGAGCACTTACAAGGGTCTTATGAGTATATCTTTGTATTTTCTCCCAGAACCATTAATAACCCTTTTCCCTGAGTCAATATTTTGAAATATTACAAAATTCTGGCAACCTATTTATTAAAATGTCTTTAATATCACACTAACATTTTCTAACACTAGACTAACACAATTTAGGGGATATAAGTATTTTTACTTTTAAAATACAAACTGTGCTTGCTTTGTACAACTGATAAAATATTTCCAAATCATACATTTATTTACCCAACAGAAGCTGAGCAGAATCTTTTCTATTGATTTCTATTTATTAAATAACAAATGGCTTAAATCACCAACTGTTTAAATCCTTAATTACCCCACAACAAAGACTTCATAAACACAACTATAGATAAGCAATCATTTGAAAGAGAAATAAGATTTTATTTTTATTTTTTTTCTTTTTTTAAATTTATTTATTATTATTATACTTTAAGTTGTAGGGTACATGTGCATAACGTGCAGGTTTGTTACATATGTATACTTGTGCCATGTTGGTCTGCTGCACCCATCAACTCGTCATTTACATCAGGTATAACTCCCAATGCAATCCCTCCCCCCTCCCCCCTCCCCATGATAGGCCCCGGTGTGTGATGTTCCCCTTCCTGAGTCCAAGTGATCTCATTGTTCAGTTCCCACCTATGAGTGAGAACATGCGGTGTTTGGTTTTCTGTTCTTGTGATAGTTTGCTAAGAATGATGGTTTCCAGCTGCATCCATGTCCCTACAAAGGACGCAAACTCATCCTGTTTTATGGCTGCATAGTATTCCATGGTGTATATGTGCCACATTTTCTTAATCCAATCTGTCACTGATGGACATTTGGGTGGGAACACTTTTACACTGTTGGTGGGATTGTAAACTAGTTCAACCATTATGGAAAACAGTATGGCGATTCCTCAAGGATCTAGAACTAGATGTACCATATGACCCAGCCATCCCATTACTGGGGATATACCCAAAGGATTATAAATTATGCTGAGAAATAAGCTTTTAAATAACATTCTTCAGAAACCTAAGGACAAACCCATTAAACATAATGTACAAAATACATCCTGTTGCTATTGTCTATTCCTAAAAACTCCCTCCAAATCTAACTTAAATCATTTAAACGTATCTTAATGATTGACTCATAGAATAAAGATTAATTTACCAAAAAAAAAACCTATTGCCAAGCCACGCGTAGTGATTCTCTAGAAGAGTATATCCAGCATAGACGCAAGAGCAGTTAAAGACCAAAAGCTAACTACATAGGCCTATTTGAGAAAAACCAATTGACAAATGACAAGAATTATATCTATACACTTGATATAACAAATCAACCTCCTTCTCAGACTTAATATAATTTTAAAATAGTAATATTATCTAGTTGCCATGATTTCCAGATGAAATATGGAAATTATAGTTTTGTCAGTTACTCAGACTGAAATGATCTATTGACAAAGACTGTAATATAACTTTGTTTCCTGAGTCATTCACTGCTTCCTTTCTGTTCCTGCAGCACTTTATGCATATCTCTATTTGTTTTTACTGCAAGTGCTGAATCCTGAAAGAAGGAACTATTATTACCATGTAACAAATGAGAAACAAGCTTAGTATGGTAAAGTGACTTTAAGAAAATTCATCACTAAAGCCAGATTTCAAAGTCATATCTAACACACTGACTCACTGGTACTAAATAAATCAAACCTAAATAACTGAATTGACTGCAGTTTCTTGCTATAGCTGCTCTGGTAGTAGGAAAAACAAACCTATCATGGACAAAACAATGTAGAAGACGTGCTCTGAGTGAAGGTGTGGGTATATTGCCTATTACCTGAACTCCATGCCCTACAAGTAGGAAAATTCCCACTTTATGAGTCTTCATATAAGGCAAAGCCCACCTTCCTATATAGAGGCTAACAATGCCATATACTAGCTCTTCCAGTCACCCTGCAGCACAGACATGGGTGCTGAACCTGGACTTTACCAATACAACATTTCCACCAAGACCACTATAAGACAGACAGTAAGAAGTTGGAACAGCAAAATTCGAATTTTGGCAGCAGGAGGCAATAGCAACATTAAGTGTAGCAGCTATGCAGTGGCTGAGTCTAGGCTTCAGCAATTTGCAGCTCCATTATTGTCACCAGACTGTTTTAAGTTATGATTTTTAGCTCTGCCTCTTCTGATATCTAGGCTTCCTTGTTCCTGGCTATTAAAGGATACAACCTTCTCACTAATTTGGCAAGGTAAACAATATGCTTTCAATGAATCCCTTTTCTGCTTGAATCAATCAGAATTGCCCTCCGTTATCTGCTATTAGAAACCCTGACTGAGTCATTTACTAATTAAATACATTACATTAAATAATTATATTTTCTCCAATCTTTTTACCTTAGCATTTGTTCTTTTATACAATTTGTCATTATGGTCGTAAGTAACATTTAATTTATACTTGGTAGTATGTTCTAATGACAACAACAAAAAAACTTCAAATCAGATTTTTTTTTGCCTTTTTCAAAAGTAACACAAAATACAAATATAATAACAATTACCTAAGGGTTATTTTCACTGAAGTTCAAAGTTAAGCTTTATTGAGGCTTCTTACCTGTCAGGAATACCTAGCCTCTTGACACTTCTATAAACGGAAAGAGTATTTGCAACATGTCGATAATTAAACCAGAATCGGGACGTACACACCTAAAGTATTAAAACAAAAATACAATTTTTATGCATCAAAGCTAACCATGGAGCTGCAGAGTATTTTTCTTTAAGTAGGATACAGAGATCTCTAAAGAAAGAGGATGCCATAATTCAGGCTTTAAAACAGCAAACATAAAGAATTGTCGGTAAAGGCCAGGCACAGTGGCTCACACCTGTAATACCAACACTTTGGGAAGCCAAGGTGGGCGGATCACTTGGGCCCACAGGAGTTTGAAACCAGCCTGGCCAACATGGCAAAACTCCACCTCCACTAAAAATACAAAAATTACCCGGGTGTGGTGGCGTGCACCTTTGTTCTAGCTACTTGCGAGGCTGAGGCATGAGAATCGCTTGAACCTGGGAGGTGGAGGTTGCAGTGAGCAGAGATGGCACCACTGCACTCCAGCCTTGGTGACAGAGCAAGACTCTGTCTCAAAAAAAGAAAAAAAAAAAGAAAAAAAAGAATTTTCAGTAAAACTAATCTCTCCAAAGAGAAGTCTTTCATAACTGGTATTAGATTTTAAAAGACCACTCAGCTTAAGAGAAAGCATATCTTTGGGAAATTTAATCAAATACTGAACCAACTTAGTTATCACAATTTCTGTGACTCAATAGTATTTCTATTTCTAAAAAGTTAAATTATTTAGAATCAAAGACAATACCCATAATTTCTTTACAGAATAGAAAATTAGCTACATAGGGTTATACAATATTTGTTTCATTCCAGATTGCTTCCTTCGTTGTGAGAAATGTAGGACACAGGATAAAACATAACATATAAAACAGTTATAAATGCATATAAGAGAGTGCATTATAAAGAAGCTATTGAACTAAAGAGATAATTAGAAACAATCCAACCAAGTTTTATAGTTTAAAAAAATTCCTAAGAATTATATTAAAGGTGCTGGGAAAATGTAATTCCATGCCTCAAAAGTTAGTGTTGCTGAGAACCCATTCTAAGGTAGGTAAATATAGATCAGGGTCACTTGGTAATACATCTACCAAGCACAATCCTGGTTTCTATGACATGCC
Source organism: Theropithecus gelada (assembly GCF_003255815.1). Classification (NCBI taxonomy): domain Eukaryota; kingdom Metazoa; phylum Chordata; class Mammalia; order Primates; family Cercopithecidae; genus Theropithecus; species Theropithecus gelada. Next base: position 105,179,428 of record NC_037668.1, read on the forward strand.
TGTGCCTTTAGTAGGTATAATGACAATTTTGAGAATAGCGTAAGTGTTCTTGCCCCTGCCAAATAGAAAGGAATTACATGGTTTTTTAAATTAAATTTTCAATTTAGAATCCAATCAGGAAAAGACTAAATTTTTGACTACATAAAAATGTAAAATTCCATATGTCAAAAATATAAAATTCTGGCTGGACACAGTAGCTCACACCTATAATCCTAGCAGTCTGGGAGGCCAGGGTGGAAGGATCACTTGAGGTTAGAAGTTAAAGAACGGCCTGAGCAACACAACGAGTCCCCCATCTCTACAAAAAAAATGTAAAATTTAGCAAGGAGTGGTGGTTTGTGGTTGTAGTTCTAACTACTTGGGAGGCTGACGTCGGAGGATCACTCGAGCCCAGGAGTTCAGGGCTACAGTGAGCTATGATCACGCCACTGCACTCCAGCCTGGGAGGCAGCGCAAGACCTCATCTCCAAAAACTCCCTTTTTAATTTTAAAAAATAAAGAATAATTTATTCAAGTTTCACTATACTAATATGTAAAATATTGGACAAAAAAAGAAAACTGCAGTTGTAATACAAAGGTCAGTAATGTTTTTTTTTTCATCTTTTTTTTTTTACTTGAATCCCAGGTTACAGAAATTGAAGAGAGGTTTGGTTAGAGGATTCCCAGAGCAAGGAAGGCTTTCATGTGTGTGTCAGTATAAGCTAACAGTCTTTTAGTTCCAAAAGATAAGCCCTTTGGCAATTGCTGGTCTGCACATAGGCAGTTATCCCCTTTTGAACACTGAGGGGATCCTAGTCTCCTGTAGAGAAAGTTTATCCTGTCAAATTGGTAGATGATGGTCTGGCTCCTGATGGTTCTCCTTACTTTTAAGTAGGCATTGAAATCCTCTCTCCTTATCTTTAGCAGGCTTTCCTCAGTAACTTCAGAAAAACTTTTTGTGAAAGGTAGCATATATAAGAGATTTCTTCTTGAAGAACAAGAAAATGAGCCATGAACCCATGTTACACTGTCCTATTTAATCACAATGCTATTATATTTAAAACAAACAAGTATAGAATCTGTAATCACCCTATTTACTTCTAGGAACCTATGGATAATTCATATATGTTTTTATCAAATGATTCTCAATAAATTTACAAAGCCTCAAACATTCATTTGGCGTCAATAGTTATAGTCTTGCATGTTTATTCTGCACTTTAATTTGAATTCCTCTACCCATCTCCTTTATATTCCCACTATATTCTTACCATTTATAATCCCCAGTTTTCTTCCTTTTCCAACATGCATTACTAGCTTTGAGATGCTGTACATTCTCTGCTCCCTTTTTCACAAAATCAGCTTCTTTTCCTGCCTCTTTGAACCTAATCTTCCAGTCCAACCCTTGTACATGTTTTTTCATTAAGTCAAACATTATATTTCCTAATCCTATAAATGCCATTAAATGAAACTCCAGTAGTGAAACTATTATCCAAATATTTTCCAACCATAGGAAAAACAAATTTGATTATGTGAATTCTATTTGGGGAATTAAAACTACAAATTTATGAATCCAGAAAAATTAAAGATGGTAATTCACACTAAGGTTGGGCAAAAGGCAGAAGAAAAAAAAAAAGGCCAATAAGCAGGCCTTACTAAAAATCGAAACAATGCAAATTAAAACAAAATTTAATTTGTTGACCAGCAGTCAAAAAGTTAAGATAAAAATTAAGAATATATAGCTAACTTGGATTTAGAAAAGGCGCCACAGCCTTTCTGGAGGCAATCATGCTCCATGACTTCACATTCTTATACTTAGGAATTTATTCTAAAGAGAAAATCAGTCAAGTCACAGAGTTATGTGTATAAGAACGTTCAACACAGTCCTATTTACAATAATGAAAAATTTAGACTCTAAATGCCCATAAACTGGAGGTTACAGTACATTCGTAAAATGGAAGAAAATACAGCTTTTGGAAAAGATTATCTCCATACCTACTGGCAGGAAAAGATCCCTAAGATATGCTAAAGGGTTGCAAAATAGCAGGTATAATATGATCCTAATTATATAAAATCATATATCTATACATCTTTATGCTTATATATGAAGAGGGAAAGGGCTTGAACAATGCTCAGCAAAATATTAACTCTGGGATGTGGGACTTGAAGCCATTTTCCCTGTCTTCTTTAATTGAGGTGAAATTCACATAACAAAATTAGTCTGCCTTCTTTAAACTTTTCTGTGTAATTTGAACTTCTACAGTGGTCATTTACTATTTTTAGAAGCAGAAAAAACAACTGAAAAAATTTTAAAAAACATAAGTAGAGAGTATCTATAAACTAATACTGTAGATAAGAGATGCAATTAGTAGTTTCCAGCATTAAAATATTTCTACCTTTTATAAAATGCTTCCTTTAACAATAGCATTCCTAATTTATTCTTAAATTTATTTTCAGATCACCACTTGACAGAGGACAAAGAATATTACTAGAATATTATAGTTGATGTGGTCAATTTAAAATACAGCCAAATCAAAATAAAGAATTTCTGATATAAAATGTACAAAAATAAATTGTATTTTCAAAAATACGATTCGCACAAATTTCTCAGATACATATCTAATGTGAACAGAAAGGTATACTTTTACAGTGTACTTACCAGAACAGCCCAGTTGTTTGTATGGCCACTTCTAAAGAACTGTTCTGCTTGATCCTAAATAAAGCAAAACAAATAGAAGAAAAAGCCACAATTTCTCAGAATAAAGACTGATAATGGACAGTTAAGACTCCTGTAGTTTTTATAGTTGTAATAACAATCATCTTACGTAAGTTTATGAAGATTCCAGTATTTGACATTATGGACTACATAAAGAATCAAAAGAGCTTACAGCTTAAGATACTGTAAGGGCAAATGTCCTGAACTGGAAATCTGGAGAAATGGGTTTCAGTCTTGGCTTAGACACCAATTAAACAGAGTAACCTTGATTAAGATACTTAACCTTCCTGAAGACTCAGTTTCCTCATGTGCAAAATGAAAGCAATGCCAATCCTACATCACAGCACTCTTTTAGAGAACTGTAAGATTTATGTGCAAGAGTTTCTGCTTTAAAATATTATTTAGCATTACTCAAATGGAAGTATACTATATACCTCATATCTTTCTATTTCCCATACCCTGAGAATTATTAAGAAAGTGAAATATATGCTCAATTAAGAATATACAATTTGCTTGTTCAACATTTAACAAGGCTATTATTTAAAACTGCAACTTCACCCCACCATTTTTCTTACTATGATTTATTTTTTCCACTGTGTTTATCATCTTCTTACATTATATATATAATTAACTTATTTATTATGTATATTATTAATCATCTGTCTTTCCCCAAAACAATGTAAGCCTCAGTAGGGCAGGGGTTTTCATCAGTTATATTCAATGATGTATTCCAAGTAAGCTCGGCATATAGTAGGTTTTTAATAAATATTTTGTGAATGAATGAATCCATGGTCCAAATGCCTTTACTGTCGTTGAACAAATCCAGAGTCTCCTATGGAAAACTGAAATCACATGGTTCATAGGTTCAGAATATGGTAAGAAGGTATTACATAAAGGTTGTACTATAAAGTTATAACTTTCAAAATCTTCTTTTAGGTTGTACTCTGATAATTCCTCTATTAAAGTGATCACTCTCTACAGTGAGAAGGCAAGGTAAAAATGCATATGCCAGGAATTTAACCGAAAATTAATATTTCACTTTTAGTAATGCCATACAATTTTTATCCTCATGAATTGCTTGTGCAATATAATCTCCTTACATCCTCAACAAAAACAAAATTTTCACTCTTTGAACTTCTCACAGACATCTTTTTAATCCTTTAATCATTTAATAGTCATCTCAGTTGATTCTCTAAAATCTCTGCAATTATGTCAACTAATTCTTTAATATTGGTCACAATATTAAAAATTAAAGATCAGACAAATGTGCTACAACACCCATAAAGATTGCTGAGGTTTCTTTTTTCTTTTTTTTTTTCTGGGAGATATAATTGAAAGAGGGGCCTGATTGCTTTTAAACATTTTATCTCAAACACAGACAAGTCGTCTTCATATGCTTCTAATTTCCCATTCAGTCTTATAATTGTGAATGACTTATTTCACGTCTTCATTCTACACATAAGTTAATACGCTTCCTGTTAAAATTTCATTCAGTATCCATTCTTACTATGTTCTAGGGACTTTATCTGAACTCATCAATACAGTTGATTGAGTACATCCTCTAGCATTCTGCCAGGGACCATTTCACCAATCTATTAAAGTAAGAATTATATCTGCCATCTCAAGACCCTAAAATTTTCTAACACCACATCCTGACACCTAATGAATATTATTTTGATTATATATTAAAATAATAGTGGATATAAGCCATACTGACCTCAGATCAGCTCCCAAACATTAATTACTAGACCTGTCAGAATGCCTAGGTTCAAATCTGGGCTCTATTACTTACTAGGTGTATAAACAGGAAAGTTCCTTAACTTTTCTGTGCCTCCAAATCTCCATCTATAAAACAGTAATAATATTATCTGATGCAGAGAATGTAGGAATAGTGACTGGAACATACTAATAGCCTGAAAAACATTTACAGCTTTAATTTTGAGCTAACAAGAAAATTTCAGGGAGAATAAATTTAAACTTCCACTTGTACACACATCTGTACCTGTGTGCACAAGTGCACACACCAAGTGTAAAGACCCAAGTATTATATATGCTGCCTACAAGAAACTCACTTCACCTATAAACATGCATAGACAAAGTGAATGAATGAAAAAGGACATTCCACACAAATGGAAAACAAAAGGGAGCAGGAGTAGCTGTACTTAGATCAGATAAAACAGACTTTAGGTCAAAAACTATAAAAAAGAGACAAAGGTCAATACAATGATAAAGGAATCGATTCAGCAAGAGAGCATACAATTATAAATATGTATGCACCCAACACTGTAGCACCCAGATGTATAAAGCAAATACTATTAGATCTAAAGTGAGAGAAGAGATCACAATACAATACTAGGTGGGGACTTCAGCACTCCACTCTCCATTGGACAGATCATCTGGACAGAAAATCAACAAAGAAACACTGAATTTATTTTATTTTTGAGATGGAGTCTCACTCTGTCACCCAGGCTGGAGTGCAGTAGCGCAATCTTGCCTCACAGCAACTTCCACCTCCTAAATTCAAACGATTCTCCTGCCTCAGCCTCCCGAGGAGCTGGGACTACAGGTGTGCATCACCACACCCGGCTAATTTTTGTATTTTTGGTAGAGACAGGGTTTCACCATGTTGGCCAGGCTGGTCTCAAACTCCTGACCTCAAGTGATCTGCCCACCTCAGCCTCCCAAAGTGCTGGGATTACAGGCAAACAGAACTAACAGACATTTATAGAACATTTCTTCCAACAATGGCAGAGTACACATTCTTCTCATTAGCATGTGGAACATTCTCCAGGATAGACTGACCACATGGTAGGCCGCAAAACAAGCCTCAGTGAATTTTAGAAATCAAAATTATATCAAAAATATCTTCTGACTACAATAGAAAAGCACTAGAAATCAAAATACACAACAAATTTTAGAAGATGTTCAAATATATGGAAATTAAACAACATGCTCCTGAACAACCAATGGGTCAAGGAAGAAATTTAATAAGGAAATTAAAAATTTCCTTTAATATATGAAAATAGAAACACAACACACCAAAACCTAAGAGATATGGCAAAACAGTACTAAAAGGTAGGTTTATTGCAATAATCGCCCACATCAAAAAGTACAAAGATTTAACCTAATAACACATCTCAAGTTACTAGAGAAGAACAGACCAAACACAAAATAAGAAAAGAAATAATACAGATCAGAGCAGAAATAAACAAAAGAGATCTGAAAAATACAAAAGAAGTCAATGAAGCAAAAAGCTGGCTTTTTAAAAAAAAGAATATCAACAAACCTTTAGCCAAACTAAGAAAAAAAGAGAGAAGACCCAAATAAATATATTCAGACACAAAAAAGGAGGTATTACAAATGGGTAGTACAAAGAATCACTAGAGACTGAAGTACAAAGAATCACTAGAGACTATTATAAACAACTATACACAATACATTGGAAAACCCAGAAGAAATGGATAAATTCCTGAACACATACAAGCTACCAAGACTGAACCAGGAAGAAAGAGAAACCTGAACGGACTGAGACTAAGTAACGAGCTTGAAGCAGTAATAAAAGTCCCTCAACGAAGAAAAGCCCAGAACGGGATGGTTTCACTGCCGAATTCTACCAAACTTTTAAAGAACTAACACCAATTCTTCTCAAACTATCCCAAAAAAATTAAAGAAGTAATTCTTCCCAATTCGTTTTATGAGGCCAGCATTACCCTGATAACAAAACCAGAAAACAAGCATACAATAAAAAAAGGAAACTACAGGCCAATACCTGTGATGAACATAGATGCGAAAATCTTCAACAAAATACAGTCAAACTGAATCCAACAGCACTACAAAAACATAATATACCACGATCGAGTAGTATTAATTGCAGATCAATAAACATGACGTATCACATCAACAAAACGAAGGACAAAAAACATATGACTGTCTCAGTAGACACAGAAAGAGCATTTGATAAAATTCAATATCCCCTCACAATAAAAACTCTCAACAAAGTGGATATAGAAGGAACACACCTAAACACAAAAAGGCCATCTATCAGCCAATACCACACTGAACAAGGAAAAGTTGAAATCTTTCCCTGTAAGAACTAGAACAAGACAAGGATACCCACTCTCATCACTCTTATTCAACATATCGCTGGAAGTTCTAGCCAGAGCAACTAAACAAGAGACAGAAATAAAAGACATCCCAATTGAAAAGGAGGAAGTCAAACTGTCCTTGTTTGCAAACAACATGATCTTATATATAGAAAAACTTAAACACTCCACAAAAAAATCTCTTAGAACTGATAGACTAATTCAGTAAATTTGCAGGATACAAAATCAACAGACAAAAATCAGTGGCGTTTCTATATACCAATAATGAACTAGTTGAAGAAAAATCAGGAAGGCAATCCCATTTACAATAACTACAGAAAAATTAAATACCTAGGAATAAATTTAACCAAGAAGTGAAAAATCTCTACAATGAAATCTACAACATATTGATGAGAGAAAATGAAGAGAACACAAAAAGATGAAAATGCTTCCATGCTCATGAATTGGAAGAATAAATATTGTATTGTTAAAATGATCATATCACCTAAAGTGATCTACAGTTCAATGCAATCTCTATCAAAATACCAATGATATTCTTCACAGAAATAGAAAAGCAATCCTGAAATATTTGCAAACTATTCATCCAATAAGGGATTAACATCCAAAATATGCAAGGAACTCAAACCTATGTTAACAGCAAAAAATAATAACAATAATAATAATCCAATTAAAAATAAGCAAAGGATCTGAATAGATATTTCTCAAAAGACATACAAATGGCCCACAAGTATATGAAAAAATGCTCAATATCACTAATCACCAAGGAAATGCAAACCAAAACCACAATGAGATATCATCTTAGGGGCTATCATCAAAAAGACACAAAATAACAAATGCTAGTTATGATGTAGACAAAAAGGAATTCTTATACACTGCTGGTGGGAATGTAAATTAGTACAGCCACTATGGTGAACAGTATGGAGGCTCCTCAAAACAATAAAAATAGAACTACCATATGATCCAGCAATTCCACTACTGGGCATATATTCAAAGGAAAGGAAACCAGTAGGCCAGAGATATCTACACTCCATATTTATTGCAACACTATTCACAATAGCCAAGATATAGCATCAACCTGAGTGTCTATCAATAGACGAATGGATAAAGCAAATGTATGTGTGTGTGTGTGCGTGCACGTGTGCACACGTGTATATATAAAATGGAATATTATCCATCCATAAAAAGAATAAAATCCTATCATAAATAGGTACATGGATGAGCCTGGAGGAAATTACATTAAGTGAAATAAGTCAGGCACAGAAATTTAAATTTTTAAATTTCCGTATCACCCAGATATGGAAATTTTTAAAAACTTGATCTCATGGAAATAGAGAATAGTGGTTACTAGAGGCTGGGAAGAATATGAAGGTGCCGGGGGGAGTACAGAGAGACATTAGTTAACAGATACAAAATTACAGATAGCAGGAATAAGTTCTAGCCTTCTATAGCACTTTAGCATAACTATAGTAAACAATAATTTATATTTTCTCAAATAGCTAGAACTGTTTTCTAACATTTTGAATATTATCAACACAAAGAAATGATAAAGGTTTGAGATGACAGATATGCTAATTACTCTGATTATTTCATATTGAATACATGCCTCAAAATATCACACTATCCCCCATAAATATGTACAATTATTGTGCCAATTAAAAAATATATATTATAAAAAGAGAACCATCACTTAAAGAGAATACAACATTGGTCAGAAAGTAAAGTATCTGTTACTGGAGATTTGTGAAATACCATTAACAGATTTTAGAGTGTATAGACATGTAACCCTCAAGAATATCAATTTTCATCAGAATATGATTTGCTGTAGTAATGCAAGTTAAATCTTATGTTAACTACCAACAGAGACGGAAAAAAGCTGTGATCTCTGAAATTACTATGGCTAGGATAAAATACACTTAATTTAGCAAGGCAATAACACAGTATTTCACATTAAATGAAACTATAATGGGTTTTCTATTGTTAAGCGTTGTTTCTGATAAATTACTGACATGATAAATATAGAATAATAACCTGAACAAAAAGAGTGTGTACGGCATGTCTGTGTGTGTGTGTGTGTGTGTATTTTTCCACCTCTAAACTCAACAGCTGCCTGGATGTTAAAGAAAGCAATGCGCTACAGTGGTTAAGCATTGATTTGGGAATTCAAAGACCTAAGCTAAAATGCAGGTCCTATCTCGCAACTGGCTGTGAAATTGGGGTAAGTCATTTAGCTCTTTAGACTTGACTATCCTCATGTCTCTAATGTGCCTTCCACCCCCAAAGTTCTTACTTCTTTCAGACCTTAGTGAAAAAATTTAGATGGCAAAACTTTTTTGTGGTTGTCTAGACAATACAGTCATTATAAAGTTATTCATTCTACATACAGTAAATGGAGCACCTATTATGTGCCACATAAGTCAGGCACAGAAATTTAAATTTTTAAATTTCCGTATCACCCAGATATCAAGAGTACCATTAATATATAGTGATACAAAAATCACTAAAAAACATGCTGCTTTCTCTCAAGAATCCAGAGTTCAATAAAGAGGAGCATGCAAACACTTACACTACAATGTAACATTCATTAATTCATCACACTCATTGGGTAACATGCCAGTCACTGCCCTGAGTGCTCCAAATACAATGCTGGGCAAAAATAGCCACAGTATTGCCTTCAAATAGGTTACTATCTATCTGGATATTGGATATTGGATAGATATACATTTAACAGATAAGGAAAGACATACAATATAAGAAGAGTACAACGGAGGGACCTGACCTGGTCAGCAAAGTTTTCCTAAAGAAGTGACTGTTGGGTTAAAATCCAAAAGATGAAGAAAAGAGGAAACACAATTCCAGACAGAGGGGAGACAGCTCTAATGTGAGAAGAAGCTTAAAGGTTTTGAGAAACTAAAAGAAAACCTAACTAGAAGTTTGAAAGAGAAAGAGAAAAAATTGGAAGTGTAGTCAGGGCCCAAAAAATATGCAGGGTTTTGTTTGTGGCTCATGGTGAAGAATTTAGAGCAACATTAAGGTGATCTTTTGAGCAACATTAAGGTGCCTGGGTGACATGATCGGAATTGCATTTTTAAAAGTTACTCTGCTTCAATTTAGAGAACAGATTGAAAGGAAAAAACAATGACTCAAAGAAAAACATTTAGGGAACTGTTGCTCCTATATCTAACTGAGAGATGATGGAATAATAGTACAAAGTATACAAGGGTTATAGTAAATGAGTGCTGTATCAAGTGTACGAATTACAAAAGTAAAGGCAAGGTAAGAGATACGGAAAGTTTCTACAGAGGTTATGACTTCACTGTATCCTAGCAAATGAACAGAGGAAACAGGATGTATAAAATATCATAATGTGAAAAAGCACAGCAATTATGTAACTACAAAAAACAGTAATAGTATCCAAGATGAAGCAGTCAAAATCAGAATAAAGGAAGGAAATAGAACTTCTATTTACTCATATTTATGTTCTCTAAAAAATATGCTATATAAATATCGAATATATAAATTAACAGTAATTCATAAATATATACAAAGTTCACGCTCAATATCTTTTTTTTAACTGATAGGGTGTGTATTCAAAAAGTTTGGAGTCCACTGGTCTAAACTCAAGGTGCCCAGGTGGTGGGGAGAAGAGGTTCCAAAACGGAACACTGGAAAAGTAGGCAAGAACCAGGTCATAACGTTTAGACTTTATTCTGTATGCAACGGAGAAATATTTAAAAGACTTTATCAGAAGAATAACCTGATCAGACTCACATTTCATGGAGACGAATCTAGCACTAAAGTGAGGGAGTATGGAGGCCTATGGAAAACAAGATAAAGTAATCGCAAGAGTTTAGACAAGAAGTGATCACAGCCTGAATTAAGTCAGTGGAACTGGAGAGGTGAGGGCAATTTTAAGAATTCAGATCATAGAATTTAGTGATAATTAAAATATGGGATAAAGAGATTAAGACTCTCAGGTTTCTAGCTTAGGAGCAGCATATCTGGGTGGAGAAACGAAGGAGAAAAGAGGTGCTTAGTTTTTCAGTGTCTTCTTAAGAGTAGGTAGGCTAAGCAGAAGACAAAACTTTGGACACAGATTTTCAAATGTCTCCTGACTATCCCGGCTTCTTAGTCAGCTGGATATGCAGGCCTGAAAAAGATACCAGACATCTAGATTGTAGACCTGGACTGAGGAATCATAAGACTACGGTGGATAGTAAAAGCATTATAGAGCACCAGAATGTCTTGTGTCCACGTTTAAAAATGGGACGCTGGGAGAGCCCATCATAAAACTGAGCACCCGTTTTCTCCTCCATTTCTTAACCCAGACATGTTGCTCCTAAGCCAGAAACTTGAGAGTCTTAATAAACACTTCTCTTTATCCCATGTTCTAATTACCACTAAATTCTACGATCTGAATTCTTAAAATTGCTCTCACCTCTCCAGTTCCGTCTGATTCCTATCAAAACAGAGGGCTGCAGTTGCGCAGCAGGAAAGTAGTTGCTGCACACTGACATTTCACCAGCCTCTTGCTCATATTTCACCTGCTAAGAACTGCACACATATAGGAGCAAAGGATCAGGTCCTCCTCTGTCTCCGAGCGTTTGACTCTTTTAATTCATCCTTTTAAAACGCTGAAACAGACCAACACTGTCCTAACCCATGCCCAGTGACACCCTCCTCAAACCCAGCCAGGGTCAGGGGCTGATTGACTCCAGGAGGCTTCCCTCAGCTGCTGTGTATCGGACATCTGCTGGAGAGCGCACAGTCACGACACAGCCGGCCTCCCGGGGCTCTGTGGTCAAATAAGCCTGACTCCTACCTCGATATGACTAGCGGCCACGCTGCCGAAAGACAAGAGCAACACCGCTACCAAAGCAGTCGCAGGCCGGCTGAGAGAGTAGGTGACGGCCATGTTTGCCGGCTTCAGACTTCCCGCACCTGAAGGGGCGGAGGCAGTGCCGTAAAGTAGCCCAGCGGGTTTTTGCGACGCCATCCGCGCCTCTTCGAGGCGGCCCCTGGACCGGCTTTAGGACTCCGCGCTTTTGCGGAGCTCGAGAGTCCGGAGCGGCTGGGACAAGGTAGACCCAGGATATCGACCTTAACTGCGTTTTCAGTTTGGAGGTTGTAAAATAGGTATAACGTTTAAGAAAAAAATTTGAAAGGTGAGCGGAGGAAAAACCCATGACTCCTTAAGCTTTAAAAGTTATTTCTCTATTCCCTTATTTCTTTTTTTTTTTTTTTTTTTTGGCAGAGTGCTGCCAATTCTTTGAAAATATGAAGCTGGATGTGGTAGGAAGAACAAGGATTCTGGCACAAAAAGATGATAAATTGGATAAACTATAAATGGAAAATGTGGGTGGGCGCTGCAATTCAGAGGCTTGGGGTCTCTTACGTGGTGAAAGGATGAACATGGGGAACTAGTTAAGTTTTTGTTTCTTGAGTATCTTCCGTAATTATAGAACTAAAGCCTATCTGGAAGAGACACAGCTTGTGTATATGTATGGTCCACCAGTCTCTTTGTTATGTGCATTCAGTTTTAAGTTCTGCATTTCATCGAGTATGACAAACGTTTCCATGCTGCTTCATAATCCTCACAATTTTAACATTTAATGGTGAGATAAAATTCCATCCATTATTGATGCCTCAGCCAAAGTAATTGTCCCTCTACTGCACAATGCGAAGTTTTTAAGTTTTACTATGAAAATAATATTGTAAAGAATATCTTTTGTGCTTTGGCTTTTTAAATCTGCTGAATTACTTTGTTCGTATAATTTTCCTGAAATAGGAATCTGGGGTCAAAATATTCAAAAACATTTTAATAACTATAAATGATGTTGCTTTCCAAAATGAACAAACTTACAGCGCTATCAGAATATGCAACCTAACACCAAATCATACCATTTTTTTCCTTTAAATTCTTTGGTATGAAATGTTACCCCTACGTTACTATATTTGTAGTTCTTTGGTTACTATCAAGATCTGATGTTTTTCTTGTGTTTCTAAACTATCTCTGTGTCCTCTGATGTAAATTCTTTGTTTACACATTTATGTTTTGCATATGAATTTGAATAATATATTTATAAATAAGTAACATTAGCCGTTGCCATATTTTATGCTATTGCTTTTCCCATTCTCTTGTCTCTCTTTTCCTTTTGTTTCTTTTGCTATTGCACTTTATGAGAGGTTTCATGCTATGTAGTCAAATTTAGGTTTTCCATTATGTGAATCCTAGAAAGTGAATATACTGCCAGAATATCTTCCATTTATTCATTAATTCAACAGATATCTGTTGGATGCTGATGATTATTAAACAAAGTAGCAAAGATGAGAAGCCATTTGCTCATTCTGCTCTTTTGCCAGCAATGTTTCACAAAGCCCCTGACTCATTGACCGTTAGCAGACTTGTGGAAGAATGCCTTGAAGACCATGAGCAGGATAGGGAACAGGTTCTCACATCTCTTGCCTGAATCACTGAATTTTTACAAAAGGTAAGTTCAGTGATCCTAGCCTTTGCCTGTTCCTGTACATAAGATAATGTCTGACAGGATTAATGATTATGCCTCAAATTCATGACCAGATGTAACTTCATACCCATACTTTGATGAGACTTTACTTGTATTAACCCATTTTCATACTGCTATGAAGAAATACCCAAGACTGCGTAATTTATAAAGAAAAAGGCTTAATGGACTCACAGTTCCACATGTCTCACAATCATGGCAGAAGACACAATCTACCTCACAATCACGGTAGAAGATGAAGGAGGAGCAAAGGCACATCTTACATGGCAGCAGGCAAGAGAGCATGTGCAGAGGAACTACCCTGTATAAAACCATCAGAGGCCAGGCACAGTGGCTCACACCTGTAATCCTAGCACTTTGGGAGGCCAAGGCAGGCGGATCATCTGAGGTCAGGCATTCAAGACCAGCCTGGCAAACATGGTGATACCCCATATTTTAAAATTAGCTGGGTGTGGGGGCGCATGCCTTGTAATACCAGCTACTAGGGAGGCTGAGACAGGAGAATCACTTGAATCTGGGAGGTGGAGGTTGCAGTGAGCCAAGAGCATGCTACTGCACTCCAGCCTGGGCAACAGAGCCAGACTTTGTCTCCAAAAAAAAAGAAATGAAATAAAAAATAAATAAATAAATAAATCCATCAGAGCTCGTGAGGACTCACTACCATGACAACAGCTGAGGGTAAACAGCCCCTTAATTAAATTACTTACCACCAGGTCCCTCCCTTGATACTCGGGGATTATGGAAGCTACAATTCAAGATGAGATTTGGGGAGGGATGTAGCCAAACCATATCATTCCACCCCGGCCCCTCCAAAATCTCATGTCCTCACATTTCAAAACCAATCATGCCTTACCAACAGTCCCCCAAAGTCTTAACTCATGTCAGCATTAACTCTAAAGTCTACAGTCCAAAGTCTCCTCTGAGACAAGGCAAGTCCCTTCTGCCTATGAGCTTGTAAAATCATAAGCAAGTTAGTTACTTCCTAATTACCACGGGGGTACAAGCATTGGGTAAATACACCCATTCCAATTGGGAGAAATAGGCCAAAACGCAGGGACTATAGGGCCCATGCAAGTCCAAAATCCAGCAGGGCAGTCAAATCTTAAAGCTCCAAAATGAACTCTTTTAACTCCATGTCTCACATCCAGTCCACATTGATACAAGAGGTAGGTTGCCATGGTCTTGGGCAGCTCTGCCCCTGTGGCTTTGCAAGATACAGCCTCCTTCCCAGCTGCTTTAATAGGCTGACATTGAGTGTCTCTGGCTTTCCCAGGCACACGCTGCAAGCTGTTGGTGGATCTACCATCCTGGGGTCTGGAGGATGGTGGCCCTCTTCTCACAGCTCCACTAGGCACTGCCCCCGTGGGGACTCTGTGTGGGAGATCCCACCCGACATTTCCCTTCTGCATTGTCTTAGCAGAGGTCCTGCATGAGGGCCCTGCCTCTGCAGCTCACCTCTGCCTGAACATCCCAGTGTTTCCATACATCCTCTGAAGTCTAGGCAGGGTTCCCAAACCTCAATTCTTGACTTCTGTGCACCCACAGGCCCAATACCACGTGTGAGCAGCCTGAGACTGCACAAAGCAGCAAGGCCCTGGGCCCAGCCCACAAAACCCATTTTTCCTCCTTGGCCTCCTGGCTTGTGGTGGGAGGGACTTCCAGGAAGACCTCTTACATGCCCTGGAGACATTTTTCCCGTTGTCGTGGTGATTAACATTTGGCTTCTTGTGACTTTCGCAAATTTCTGCAGCAGGCTTGAATTTCTCCCCACCAAATGGGTTTTTCTTTTCTAACATGTCATCAGGCTGCAAGTTTTCCTTTTATGCTCTGCTTCCTCTTGAACACTTTGCCACTTAGAAATTTCTTCCTTCAGGTACCCTAAACCATCTCTCTAAAATTCAAAGTTCCACAGATATCTAGGGCAGGGGAAAAAGGCCACCAGTCTCTTTGCTAAAGCATAACAAGAATGACCTTTACTCCGTTTCCCAACAAGTTCCTCATCTCCATCTGAGACCACCTCAGCCTGGACTTCTTTGTCCATATCACTATTAGCATTTTGGTCAAAGCCACTCAACAAGTCTCCATGAAGTTCCAAACTTTCCTGCATCTTTCTGTCTTCTGAGCCCTCCAAGTCTTTAGGAAGTTCCAGAGTTTCCCACATTTTCCTGTTTTCTTCTGAGCCCTCCAAACTGTTCCAACCTCTGCCTGTTACCCAGTTCCAAAGTTACTTCAACATTTTCTGTTAACCTTATAGCAGGACCCCACTACCTCAGTACCAATTTACTGTATTAGTCCATTTTCATACCGCTATGAAGAAATACCCAAGACTGGGTAATTTATAAAGAAAAAGAGGTTTAATGGACTCACAGTTCCACTTGGCTGGGGAGTCCTCACAATCGTGGCAGAAGCAAAGGAGGAGCAAAGGCACATCTTACATGGCAGGAGGCAAGAGAGCATGTGTGGAAGAACTGCCCTTTATGAAACCATCAGATTTCATGAGATTTATTCACTATCTTGAGACTAACAGGAAAAACCTGCCCCCATGATTAAATTACCTCCCACCAGGTCCTACCATTGACACACTGGGATTATGGGAGCTACAATTCAAGATGAGATTTGAGTGGGGACACAGCCAAACCATATCATTAATATAATTTCTGAGCACATTTAATGTAACTTCTTAACACATGCAGAGCAGCCACCACCTATGTTTAAGCTATGGGGTGAAATAATGCTTTGGAGCAACATAACAAACTCTCTGAAAGATTCCCCCAGGTTGCAATACTCAGTCAGACTTCTGAATAAAATTAACTTTAATTATTTAAAAGCCTGTTTTTTTCTTTAGTTGACATAACATACCAGGATATTGTAGCTGGAAATATGTAGGAGGTTCTTGCTCTCACAAACCTTACATGCCAGTAAGGAAAGCAGACAATAAGAAAAAAGAAAAAGGAACACAATAAATTCTCATGATGATACAAATAAGGTAAGATGACAGAAACTGCAGGGAGAGGGAGACACTACTTCAGTGGGGTGGTCAGTGAACACCTCTCTGCAAAGGTGGTGTGAAATCTGAGACCTGAATGATGAGAAAGAACTAGCAATGCAAACATCTGAGGGCTGCACATTTCAAATATTTATTTTTTACTAGTTTTATTTTGTTTTAATTTTATGTTTAACTCTAATTATCTGGAATGTATTTTGGTACAGGAGTCCCCCTTATCTGAGGGGGATATGTACCAAGCCCCCCCAGTGGATACCTGAAATCACAGATAGCACTGAACCCTATATGTACTATGTTTTTTCCTACATATATGTATCTATGATAAAGTTTAATTTATAAATTAGGCATAGTAATAGATTTACAAAAATAATTTAAAAATTGAACAGTTATAACACTATACTGTATAAATCTTACGTGAATGTGATCTCTCTCTCTCTCAAAATACGCTGTACTTACCTATTGCCAGACCACAGTTGACCATGGCTAACAGAAATCATGGAAAGCAAAACCACAAATAGGGAGGACTACTGCATATGCTATAAGATAATGTGTGAATTGTCTATTGCTCCCTAACAAACCACCCAAAACTCTGTGATGTGTCCAAGCCCAAGGATGCAAGGGTTCCAAGGTTCCAGGTCCCAAGGATACCAGGAAACAGGATTCCCGGGAGGCCATTGCTATAATGATCTACCACTGTTTTTACCAAAACTGGTATTTGTATTTGGCTGTTCTCCCATTGCTGTAAAGAAATACCTGAGAATGGCTAACTTATAAAGAAAAGAGGTTTAATTGGCTCATGGTTCCATAGACTGTACAGGAAGCATGATGCTAGCATCTTCTCAGCTTCTGGGGAAGCCTCAGAAAAGTTACAATCATGGTGGAGGGCAAAGTGGGAGCCAGCACGTCACATGGCCAGAGCAGTGAGAGACAGGGGAGGTGATGCACACTTTTTAAATGGCCAGATGTCAGGAGAACTCAGTGTCCTGAGGACAGTACCAAGGGAGATTGTGCTAAACCATTCATGAGTAATCCACACATCCACCCCCATGATCCGATCACCTCCCAAAAGGCCCCACCTCCAACACTGGGGATCACAACCCCACACGAGATTTGGGTGGGGACACAGATTCCGTATGAGTATTGTTATTCAAAAAATTTTGTACATAGTCCTTACCTTTCCCATTTCCTTGTGATACTCCCTTATTAAATTGTTAGAAGAAATAGAATATTTCAGCTGGGTGCAGCCTGTAATCCCAGCACTTGGGAAGGCTGAAGCAGGTGGATCCCATGAGACCAGGAGTTCTGAGACCAGCCTGGCCAACATGGTGAAACCCCATCTCTACTAAAACTACAAAAATTAGCTGGGTGTGGTAGTGCATGCCTGAAATCCCAGCTACTTGGGAGGCTGAGGCATGAGAAGTGTTTGGACCTGGGAGGCAGAGGTTGCAGGGAGCCAAGATCACACCACTGCACTCCAACCTGCACAACAGAGCTAAACTGTCTCAAAAGAAAAAAAGCAGTATTAGTATTTCTAGGTATTCTGTTCCTTCTACACATCTATTTTGATGCCAGTGCCATGTTATTTTAATTATTGTTGCTTTTAATCTGTCCTAATATTTAGCCATTAGGGCTAACCATTTCACTGTATTTCACTGTTCACAAAATTATTTGATTTCACCTGAAAATTTTCTAACCAAATTTTACACAAATTTGTTCAAGTTAAAAGAAATGCTACTTGGATTTTTAGTGGGATTATACAAAATCTATTAAGTTTAATAGAAACTGACATCTTTATATTTACTCTTCTCATCTGAGAACATGGAGACCTATTTATTTGAGATATTTTAAAAAATTATTTTTGGCCAGGTGCAGTGGCTCATGCCTGTAATCCCAGCACTTTGGGAGGTCGAGGTGGGCAGATTGCCTGAGGTCAGGAGTTTGAGACCAGGCTGGCCAACGTGGTGAAACCCCATCTCTACTAAAAATACAAAAACTTAGCTGGGCGTGGTGGTGTGCACCCATAGTCCCAGCTACTCAGGAGGCTGAGGCAGGAGAATTGCTTGAATCCGGGAGACAGAGGTTGCAGTGAGCCAACATCGCGCCACTGCACTCCAGTCTGGCAAGAGAATGAGACTCCATCTCAAAAATATATATATATTTTCAATAAAACTTTAAGCCACAGAAATCTATGATTAAACTATTACCTAAGTATTTTTAACATTTGTTAAAACACTTTATGTATTTTTTATTTGGTAGGAAATATATAAAAATTATATATGTGCATAATATCTATAATATTCATTTTACATTCAAATTAGTTATTGCCAATACACAGATCATATTTTATGTCCAACTGTTCTTTCATTGTTTTAATAAGAATTATTTTAATAATGAAAATTATTTAAAAACTTTTGTTCGACAGACTGGACTTTTCTAGTTCTGCAATATCTGTCAATTATCTTTTTGTCTCTTTATAGTATTATTTCTTTTTCACAGCTTGTTATGGCTCAATATTTATAAAGTTGATAGCAAGTAGCTTTTCTTATTTTGTTTTTGTTTTAAAATTAATGTTTTAGCACCTTTTCATTAAGTTTATCATTAGTTATTGGATTAGAATATTCATTATCATGTTAAAGAAGTAGATTTGTATTCCTCTTTGTTCATTTGTTTTTTTCATTTAACTGCTGATTTTCAAGTATAAGATAGAGGCAGCTTCCTACCTAAATGAAGGACATGAGCAGTTGTAAACACCATTCAATATTGGAAATAATTCCTTTTATCTGTGAATATATGAGATAGTATTGTTTATAATTTGTATGGTTAGAATTGTTAACCATAGTCTGTGTTTGAACTAGAATTCAATTTAGTTATTCATTAATTTATTACTGAGATGTTCATTAAATGAGTTAAGACAATTTGGCAACTAATACCAAATATGAGTATTCGATTGATCAAAATTACATACACACACACACACACACACACAAACACACACAGGCACACATATATATATTTCTGGCTTCTCTAATAAAAGTTTTATAACTGACCCTCACAGTAAGTCATGCCACAAAGCCTATCCATGCTTTTTTTACTGTTGTTCTTCAATTGAATGACAACTTAAGATTGACCCTACTGAATCTAAGATCACAATTATATCACTCTTTATTCTTGCCCCCTCCTCTTACCTATATCCCTTCCATATCTTCTTTTTACTTCTCTTTTTCCCTCTGCTTCCTTGTGCACCAAGAACACAATTGTGTTACTCGTTCACTCAATGAATATTTATTAAGCACTATGTACCAGGTATTGTGCTAGGCACCAGCAATACAAGAGAGAGCAAAAATTGAACAAATTCCTGACCTTACAGAGCTCACACACAGTCCAGGGGAGCCAGACATGAATAATAGAAGCATGTATACAAACGTAAAAGTCTAATAGGAGAGTTCCTAGTGGGGGATCCAACCATTTAAGAAAAATCAGAGTAAGTTTATCTGAGGAAATGGACTGAGCTGAAATTAATGAGTTAATGAGGCAGATATGGATAAGAGAGAAGAGCTTTCAAGGCAGAGGAAACAGCCCTTCCAAAGATGTGTGGCAGAACAGAGCTTGGCGTATTAGAGGAACTTCTAGAATTGCACTGGTCTTGCAGTTTAGAGAACAAAGGGGAGAGTGCTAAATTGCTAAGGGGAGAGGTTGAATTGCTAAGCAGGTGCGACCTCTCTCCATGGACTTGTGGGTCAGGTTAGATTTTGGTCTGTATCCTAAGGGCAAAAGAAAGCATCACAGTGGGAAAGATTATGCTGCTTCCAATGAGGAAAACTGGGAAATGCTGTAGGTACAGCATTTGAAAGGCCATTGCCAGAGTCCAGGCAATGGTAGCTTAGACCAGAGTGTTAAGAGTGGAGATGAAAAGTGAAGGGAACTAATAGGGATTTTAGAATTACAACTCAAAGAACATGATGATAGATTGTATTTGGAAAGTAAGAGAGAGGACAATTTCAAGGACGACTTTTAAATATCTGGCTTGTACAACTGAATGCATGGCAGTGCCATTTTTTAAAACATAGGAACCACAGGAAGTGGAGGAGGTTTAGGATTTACATACAAGTGAAGTGTGCTTTAAATATTTATCCAGAGCAATTTGAAAGGAAAACTTACATAAACCTATTATAAATACTTGTGTGACTACTAAATAAATGTTGTTACAAAATAAAATGAGTGGAAAAGATACATTTAATCAGGATAAGAATATAGACCCTGAGAGGGATTTTATAATGTATTTTATACTATATAGTTCAATTGCTACAGGCAAGTCTGTTTGCTACAAAAGTCTGTGCCAAAACTATTTTATGGAAGCGTTTCATATCTAACAGTCAAAATGTTTTTTGCGGCTGGGCATGGTGGCACACGCCTATATAATCCCCGCAGGGTGAAAGGTCAAAGTGGGTGGATCACTTGAGGTCAGGAGTTCGAGACCAGCCTAGCCAACATGATGAAACCCCATCTCTACTAAAAACACAAAAATTAGCCAGGCGTGGTAGCCGGTGCCTGTAATCCCAGCTACTCAGTAGGCTGAGGCATGAGAATTACTTGAACCTGGGAGGCAGAAGCTGCAGTGAGCCGAAATCGTGCCACTGCAATCCAGCCTGGATAACAGAGTAAAATGCCATCTCAAAAAAAAAAAAAGGTTTTCAGAGCAAGGTAAAGTTCAATAAAAGGAAATTAAATATGTAATAAAATACAAATAGAAAAAAGTAATTAAAGCCAAAGGGCTTTCATTCTAGTGTATTTATACCATTTCCTTGTATCTATATGTATTTCCTATTATGATCTTGATATTGCACCACCTTAAATTCCTTCTCAGTTTTGCCTGAAATACTTTTCTTCCCTCCTTCCAGTGAGCCATTTAACAATAGTTTGTTATTCTGCTATAATCCATTTCCATCTCATGACCTTCTCATTAACTTCAGCCTAAGCCATAATAACATTGCTTCAATACAAGAATAGAGCAACTGCCCTTCAGTGTCTCATTTTTTGAAATCCTGTGCTATTATAAAATGCCATAATGACCCGGATATAAAGTCATGTCAAATACTTTAGCAATGTAAAACTTGCTGTCTCATTAAGAGTATAGTTCTCCATTGTTAAACAAGAAACCACTGGCTCTATTGGCATAAAGCCAATCAATAGAGAGTTTAGTTCTACATGAGGCTGAGAATTTTCTACAAGTGCAATTAATTTTAATATATTCAGTTGATTTTTATTCAATTATACATTGATTTTGTTCATTAAGCATCTTGTGACACTCTGAAATCCCAGGGACATTTAGTAGATATTTTAATCATACCACATATTGTAAAGTATGGGACATCCTGAAAGATCTCTCTTAGGAAGATATTAGAATAATGGAAAGGGTAGGGAGGAATGTGTGTGTTTTATAGAAAATTGTAGAAATGTACCATGGTAGGCAAAACAATGGCTTCCTAAAGATGTCTATGTCCTAATCCCTAGAACTTGTGAATATGTTACCTTATATAACAAAAGGGACTTTGCAAATGTATTAAAGTAAGGATACCGGGATAAGGAGATAATAATGAATTATCTGGATAGGCCCAGTGTAATCACAGGGGTTCTGATAAGAGGAGGGCAAGGGGGTCAGAGAAGAGAAAGAGTTGTGAAGACCAAACCAGTGGTCACAGTGATGAAGGACCAGCAGTGAAGGCATGTCTGTTGCTTCTAGAGGCTGGAGAAGACAAAAAACTAATTTTCCCCTAGAGCCTGCAGAAGAAACATGGCTCTACCAACCCATTTTGGACTTCAGACCTACAGAGGTGCCAGATAATACATTTGCTTTATTTTAAGCCGCTAAATATGTGGTTACTTATTATGGCAGCACTAGGAAACTAATACAGGCACCTCAGCTGTTAGCCATGGTTACCCCACTGGAGGTTTGGAAATGAAGATAAGAGTTGAAGAGGACTTTTATTCTCCATTCTTCATGTTATTTGAACTTTTATCATGGATTTATGTTGGTTTTATTATGGATTTATATTGCTTCTTAAATAAAAATAAGAGTAAAACTAGCTAATGTTTAGTGAAAAGATAGTGTAGAAAATTATATAGAAAATTTTCCAACCATGAAAAAATAGAAAAATATAAGAAGGAAACTTACTAAAATGTTATCCACTTGTTTTTCCTGAGTATTAAGAGTGTGCATGTTCTATTTTCATTTATCCTCTGAGTCACTCAAGTTATTCATTAAGTATCTACTCTGTGTTAAAGAATGTGCTAGGAACTGAGAATGCAGTGGGGAATAAGAGAGGCACAATCTCTGCCCTCATGGAACAAGGCAGATTAAACAGATGATCAGACAAATTATTAATTAATTATATTGTAATAAGTTCAACCTAGGCAAAATACTAGCTGAAATCATCATGCACTAGGGCAATATAACATAGTCAGGGAATGCTTTCCTAAGGAATTTCAGCTTGGAATTTAATGAGAACTTTCCAGTCAGAGACAGGAAATAAAATTCTTTACAAAGAGGACGTACCCCCTTTTTATCAGGAGAAAAATGAACATTTTAAATGTTTTTTTAAAAGAAATAACTAACATTTCTCCATCCTTTTATATCTGGTAACAGCAGCTGCTCAGTGCTGGAAATGGTCTGCTCTTTCTGCTTGATTTAGCCAAATTCAGTTTAATGATCAGATTTTTTTTTCCTCTTGTTCAAACACTTCAGGCAAATGAAATATTTAAGTGAATAAATTGAGGCCACTACACAAAAAAGTAAAATAATAATGGTTAAATATCTTCCTTATCCAGAGCTCACATTATTAAACTATTAGATCTAATACCTTTTGATCGTCAATCTATCAAAAAAAGCTTGTGATAGGCCCTTATTAATATTGACTGACTTTGACAGAAATAAGACCCAGTGTATTTGCCAGTTGAAGTTCTGTTTTTGTCCAGCCAAAGCTAAGAAACACAAATGAAGAAGCAAAGTACAAGAATTATTTTGAAATCAACACAAAATTAGTATCACTAATTGAATTTTTCTCAAAAGAATTTCATAGATGAAATCTGTATCACTGGGTACTAAAAAGCAAGAATTTCAAATTTCTCAATTTTAGGATCTTCTCTTATAATTTCCAGATGAGTAGTAATTTTCCAGACGATGGTTTGGGATTACTTTCAGCACAAGAGCAGGGAGAATAACATCCCTGTAATGAATAGGCACTAATGATTTCATAGTTAATGATTAACATCTCTAGAGAAAAAAAAAAAACAAAATAAAAATAGAGAGGCTATTAATAAATGTCTTGCCACCAAAAATCACTATGTGAATGTTAACAGTGTTATTTAATTGTGCCTTTTTGTTTGTTGTTTGCTTGCTTTCCAAAGAGAGCACCCTCTTCAATAAATAATTGTTTAACAAGGTTTTAGAGCCATAATAAAGCTATATATGACGTCCTACTGGAATTTGGATAAATTGTTCATTCTAGTTAACATAGCTAACTTTTTTCTTTATTTCTATAATGGAAACTAACATTAGCCCTATCACATAGGATTGTTAAAAAGATTAAATGAAATAATAAATGTGAAAGTGTTCAGTACAGTGTCTGGCCTATGGTAAATTCTCAAGGAAAGCTATGCCACTTTTTTTTTAGTATTGCTGTAATTATTATTAGGAGTCAGGAAGACTTCGCTGGGGAGGCAACATTAGAACTGGATCTTCAGGAAAGGAAAGAATAAGAAGGAGTAAGGGGCCTGTTTGGAAGAGGCAAGGGGCATTTCAGACAGATGTACAGAATCAGAGAAAGGCATGTTGTGAGCTTTTGAGGAAGGATGAGCAACCCAAGTAACTGAAACAGAGAGCATGGGCTTGAATAATAGCAAATGGTACTAGTCTGTGAAGAAACATGTACTCTCTGCCAGAGTGCTAAACTTCTTCTTGTGAATAGTGCACAGCTATTAATTAAAGCAGCCTGAAATGGTGGCATGAGCCTGTAATTCCAGATACTCAACAGACTGAGCAGGGAGAATCTCTTGAGCCCAGAGTTTGAGACCAGCCTGGGCAACATAGCGAGACCCTGTCTCAAAAAGAAAAAAAATTAGGCAGCAAAGTAACATGATCAAATGTATATTTTAGGAAGACAGCAATAAAGAAACTAGAAACAGTTAGACCATGATAATAGTTCATGTGAGAAAAGTAATAACTAACACATAATGTTTATTATGTGCCTATGTTAATTGTTTATCATGTATTTATGTGCATTAATTCTTGTAACAGCTTTATAAAGCAGATGTTATTATTTTTGTCATTTTACATATGTACAACTGGGGTATACAGTTTTTATGTAATTTGCCTCAGGTTCCATGCCCAGTAGATATTGAAGCTAGGATTCAAACTCAAGTAGTCTTACTCTTGAATTTGCACACTTAATGAATATCCTTCACTGCTTCTCAAGTAATAAGAGTCAGGCTAGAGGGCTGGCAGGGTGGCCTGCACCTGCATACCAGCTGGTCAGGAGGGTTAGTCAGGAGGATTGCTTGAGCCTAAGGGTTTGAGGCTGCAGGGAGCTATGATGGAGCCACTGCATCCAGCCTGAGCAACAGAGCAAGACCCTGTCGCTAAAACAAAATTTTTTAAGCTACTTTAAAAAATAGGCTAAAGAAAAAAAAGTAAGAACAGAAAGGGAAGTTGTGTTCAACAGAATTGACTAGCTTGTTTTTTAATGCCATGAAGACTTATTGGGTTCCTATCACCTGGCAAGCACCTGCAGCCACAACAATGAAAAAACAATTTTAAAAAAGCAGCTACAACAATACAACAATGAAAAAACAATTAAAAAGCAATGAAAAGGCCTATTCTTATAAAGTCTGTTTGCCAACGAAGGAGCAGACAATATGTGGGGCGGAGGCACATTGAAGGGAGGAAAGGTAAAATTTTACCTCTCTCCTCTTAGGACTTTTTGGCTAGGGCTGAGAATTAAATTGACATAAAAGAAATGAGTATAAAAAGACATAAAAGAGAAAAGCATATAAATTTATTTAATACAAGTTTTATGTGGCACAGTAGACTTCATAAGAAAATGAAGACCTAAAGACCCAGTTAGAATCGAACACTTATGTACGGAATTGGACAAAGAGTAGTAAATTATGAGACTGATGAGGCAAAGGGGCTTGGACTAGGGTAGTTAACTGGGTAGAGAAGTGACTAGGAAGATAAGGGTTAGTTTAACCAGATTTGTTTGTACAGAATTCTCCCCCTGTCAACTTCCTATTACTGAAAATAAGAATAGAACTTTCTTTCCGGTGCAGGAGGATTTTTCCATATGGGGGTTTTATCTTCAACTTTCAGAAAGAAAAGGGGAGAATTAGAGCACCTTTCTTGCAGCCACTGTTGTTCTTTTTCTAAAGTGCCTTTATATCAAAAATAATCCTTATGCCAAAGTGGTGTATTTGCATATGGCATATTCTGCCATCCTTCATTTCCCTCCTTTGAACCTTCCCCAAGAAGTTTCATAATTCAGAAGCTGAGTTGATAGATTGCAACCTTATCTTACTGAAAATCTCTTACTCCTGGAGAACAAGTCAGTTCCATTAAACAAACAGTTGTGTTTCACTTTAGGAGACAATGTTGCAGATGGGTTCCTACCAAAGTTAGGCCTCTATATGGTCCGAGCAATCAGGCATTTCTCTAGAAACAAACAAACAAACAAACAAAAGATCTGTTTATGAGTCCAGAGTGTAGCCAGTCAAGAAGATTTCTAGATACTGGGCTCGAAGCATCTTGTTTTGCTGTCTGAATGTCTCTGGTGATGTCATCAGGTGTTATGGGTGAACTTTATGAGTAGCCCACACAGAAACAGGCATGAAGCTTGTTTATAGATGAGCTTTTGTGGTGATTTCTATGAAGTTTATATCAAGTCATCCAGCTTCAGCTTGCAAGGTTTTGGGAAAGGGGCAGATTTATTTTTTGTGATTTCAAGTCAGAAAGGTGGGAGAAAATTGGAAATCTTAGTTTGGAGAGTCATAGCCAGATATTGGAGGAAACTAGAAGAATTCAGGATACAGTCCAGTTTGCAGAAAGATAACAAAACCTCAAAGACAATGAACAAGTCTAGAATTGAATTGCTATAGTTTTCTATAGTGCACATAATTTTTCTCTCTATAGTCACCTTCATGTTTACCAAACCTAATCACATTAAGACTAATTTGTTTGTAAAATAAGTCTAGTCTCATTAAATTTGGCCTGATTATTTAAATAAGCAAAGCAAGAATAGTGACTGGTCATATAGACACTTTTTAAATCTGCTTTGCTGGAACTTTTAATAAGGAATCTCTGATTAGACTTTTAAAAGCCTCTCCATTCTGGACTCAGTGGTGCACGCCTGTAGTCCCAGTTCCTCAGGAGGCTGACGCAGGAGGATTGTTTGAGCCCAGGAGTTCAAGACTAGCCTGGGAAACATAGCAAGACCTCATCTCTAAAAAAATTACAATAAATATATATACATAAATATTTAAACATAGAATTAAAAAATAAAATAAAGGCTGGGCACAGTGGCTCATACCTGTAATCCCAGCACTTTGGGAGGCCGAGGCGGGTGGATCACCTGAGGTCGGGAGTTCAAGACCAGCCTGACCAACATGGAGACACCCCGTCTCTACTAAAAATACAAAATTAGCTGGGCGTGGTGCACATACCTATAATCCCAGCTACTCAGGAGGCTGGGGCAGGAGAATCGCTTGAACCTGGGAGGCAGAGGTTGCAGTGAGCTGAGATTGTGCCATTGCACTCCAGCCTGGGCAACAAGAGTGAAATTCCATCTAAAAATAAATAAATAAAATAAAATAAAATAAAAATAAAAGCCTCTTCAAGCTAGAAAGCTAAGCTAGGGACTATGCATTAGACTTCACCTAACTATAGACTTAGGTGAATTCCTCATTTCTCAAGCCTCTCAAAATACTGTGAGCCTCCTGGGCCTTCCAGGAAGTGACATTCCTTACTCACCTGTAAGGCTGGGATCCTTTGAAGCCAGATACTAGTCTTTTTTTTTCCTAAGTGGCTTTATTGGGTTCATAAAATCAACCTTAGTTCATTAAAACTGTCTGGTTATATCTGATCCTATGCACATAATTCTCCAATATGACATTCTAGTCAAAGCCTTGGTAATATAACCAATGTTTCCAATTATATCACGTTACAAAGAAAACATATTCTTATTGAACTTATATAAATAACTACATTGTCATGAAAATAATACTCAATAAGAGTTTCTGAATTTTGGAGGGATCAGGTAGGGAATAGATAAATGCTTCAAATCTGTTTCCAAAGTATACTTTACTAGATTGCTGCAAGCTGTAACTAGCTTAACCAAAAAACAGAAAAAGTGTTCTTTAAATCTAGAAAACAAAATATTAAAGCATTAATATAATGGTTTAATAATAAAGTCATAAAATAATAATCATCCTCATCAGTTTATTTACTCCCATTAATTACTTTTTGTTCTGCTTAATCCTGGGTTAGAAGTTTTATGAATCAATCAGTTTATCCATTAGATTTTTAGAAATTCTTACCAAGCTCAGTGGTATGATCTTAACGTTATCAGAAGCTTGCACTTGTCAGAGTCTTTTCCATGAACCTCTTTAAAGATAAAGCAATTTTGTCTGTAGTTGATTTCAGGAAAACATCAGAGTAAAACAACTATCTGTGAATGACAAATGCTTTTAAATGGCCATGGTCAAAAATCTCATGAGAGATCATTACAATACAGTTGATAAGAAAATTTGGTTATTTCTGTGGCATGCAACATTTTCAGATAATAACTAGAATTATGACTGATGACATTATACCAGGACATATCAGATTTCTAGAAATTTTATACAATTTGTTTAATACTTATATTAATAATATATATTCATACAAATAACACATAACCCTAATTATTTTAATATTCTCTTTCAGAAAGATAAAAAACAAATCTTTTGAGATTTTCCAGGGGCCCACTGGAAAATCCCAAAGTTACTTTGAGGTCAAAAGCACTTTATTTAGAATTTGATCCTGGGAGTTCAAATGTTGTCAAAAACGTCAAAAGGTTTAAAACTCTTGATAAAACAGGATCGCAGATCACTTTGAAACAATATTCAGTTATCTATTGTATTAGTCTGTCTGTGTTGCTACAGAGGAATACCTGAGACTGGGTAATTTATAAAGAAAAGAGGTTTATTTTAGCTCGTGGTTCTTCAGCCTGTACAGGAAGCAGAGTGTTGGCATCTCCTTCTGGTGAGCGCCTCAGGAAGCTTGCAGAAAGTGAAAGGGGAGCCAACATATTACATCATAAGAGAGGGAGCAAGAGAGTTGGTGAGGAAGGGGCTGGGCTTTTTAAAGAACCAGCTCTTGCATGAACTCATTACCACTCATTACCACAGGGAGGGGACCAAGCCATTTATGAGGGATCTGCCCTGGTGACCAAACACCTCCCGCTAGACCCCACCTCCAACATCAGGTGTCACCTTTCTTTCTTTCTTTCTCTCTTTCTTTCTTCCTCTCTTTCTCCCCTTCTCTCCTCTCTTCCTTCTCTTCCTTTCTTCTTTCTTTCTTTCTTTCCTTCTTTCTTTCTTTCTTTTCTCTGAGACAGGTTCTCACTCTGTTGCCCAAGCTGAAGTGCAGTGACACCATCTCGACTCACTGCAACCTTTGTCTCCCAGGTTCAAGCAATTCTCCCACCTCAGTCTCCCAAGTAGCTGGAACCACAGGCACATGCCACCATGTCCAGCTAATTTTTTTATTTTCTGGTAGAGATGGGGTTTCACCATGTTGGCCAGGCTCGAGGGGGGTCACATTTCAACATGAGATTTGGATGGGACAGATTTCCAAACCGTATCATCTATTTAACCATAGTGACAAAGATTTCAAAGACAAATACACAAAGTTGCATACTTGTAAAAATAAAAACTTTGCTCTTGTAATGTCTTTTTTGTTGTTGTTGAGACAAGGTCTCACTGTTGCCCAGGCTGGAGTGAAATGGTGCAATCATAGCTCACTGTAACTGTGAACTCCTGGGCTCAAGCAATCTTCCCACCTTAGCCTCCTGAGTAGCTGAGATTACAGGTGTGCACTATCATGCCCAGCTAATTTTTCATTTTTTGGTAGAAACCAAGTCTTTCTATGTTGTCCAAGCTAGCCTCAAACGCCTGGCATCAGGCATTCCTCCCACCTCAGCCTCCTAAATTAGCACCGAGATTATAGGTATGATTCACCATGCATGGCCTTCTTTCAAAATCTGTTAATATTTTGTTTTCTTAAGTAATCAAGGACCTGTTAAAGACAACAAGGAGCATGAAAAATTATTTTGATAATTTGATGATTTGACAGGTAATGAAAACTCTTGTACAAACATCAAGAAAACTTTGTTATTTTAACAGAGAAAAGACCTAACTCTAGTTTGCTCACTTGCTTGCTTGCTCTTGGCTCGCTCTCTGCCTCTCTCTTTTCCCAACTTTCTATATTCACTTAATTTTTGTCTTTTATTCTTCTCTTTTTAAAATTACAAAACAATCTTAAATAACCTCTAAACTAGGACAAAATTTTTCTCCTTTTCTCTCAACAAAATTCATCTTTTTATGCCTCATAACTTTTCTTGCCAAAAACACATCCTACTTTCATTACATTCTTTGCATACAGTTTTGTTTCTTATTATTTCTAGTAGTTTTATGACATATTTTTGTTTGAATTTTAACCTTAATAACCCTAATTCCCAGTAACAACTAGAAATAAGTAATTGTGAACTTTGTGTTGTGTACTAACATTCTGTCATGGATTAGGCAAGTTGTGAACAAACCATTTTATAATTTCTGGAGGCATAGGCCTCCTTCATAGCATACTTTTTTTAATGTAACAAGAAGAACACATTACTAACAGGTCCAAATATCTTTTGTCTTTGTATCAATTAAGAAGCTCAAGTAGATGAACTTATATTCAGTAATTAATGTTTTGGTATTTCATCTTATTTGTAAATGATCTAAATATTCAATTAATATTTATCATTTAACTTAACTGAGTATAACTTTAAGATTTCAAATTTCCGGAAAAGATTTTGGAAACTGTATTTAAGCAGATACATTTTTATAAAACATAATCATTCTTGTAAAGTTTATTTGTAAACTCTCATCCTATTTACATGTATTTAATTGACTTATTCTTTAAAATTAGGTTTCGATTACTCATGAAAATTCCATGAGACATTAGACAAAGCTAGTCCTTATTTTAAGCTGTTTTTCTTATTGGCAGTTTTTATAACCTGTTAGGCAATCATCAAACATCATTGAAGCAAAGCACCAGAAAATTTAAACATATAGCTTTTTTCCCCTTACCATCATGCTAGACATACATTAAGAAATTTACTTTTACTATATGTTTTATTTTTAAGTTGAATTTATAATCTTAAAAACTTAAATGTCAAACAGAGATAATGTGGCTTGTTTGACTAGTAACCCCAGGTAGAAAAAAAATGTATATTTGAATTATATTTAACATTGATAACCTGAAGACATGCCTGTTTTTATTAAACCAACAAACTTGAGCTAGCTTTATTTACCAAAAATGATCCCAGCTCGTATGAGCTTGGAAAACATGTGAGTTAGTGTCTATATTTCTCTCTATATAAGCATTTATGTTTTTTTCTTTAAGACAATTAAATAGAGCTCTTTTACAAGTTACTTTTGGCAATACCATCCAGAGGTAGATAAAATATTATATATATCAGCAATCACAGTCATACATAAAAACATGACCCAGATGCAAACAGAGATATTATAGCTTTCATTCTAAAATTTTAGCCGTGAATCAGGTATAATAACACAGAACTCACTAGTTTATCACAGTTTATAGAAGAAAAGTTGGTTGCAAACTGTGTTTCAGGCAGATGGAAAAAGTTAAGTTTACCTGCTCAGATAGAGATGACTTTTTAAAAATATTTATGGAGAAGACTTTTAAGATTTTTTATTTACTCTTCATAGGTGATCTCATGGAGGCTATGAACTAGATTGGGGGAAAGGAAGTGTTCCTCATGGTTTGGAGTTGTTTGGTTTTTAAGCCACTTTTTTTTTTTTTTTTTTAGTTCCAGCTGGGCTAGGCATAGAAATTGTTTTAGTTAACTCGTCAGATGTTTACATTGTGAAGACATAGTAAGGTTTACATCTCCAAGGGACTGAGAAAAGATGTGGGTTTTCTCCAAGAAAGAGTTTTGGAATATATTTGCCTATTATTAGGCATATAGGGTAATTTTTTCTTTTTGTTAAATATTTATATTACTTTGAGTGTAATGAGGTGCTTCTTAGTGTTTCAAGACAGAGAGTGAATTGGTGTTGAGAAAAGGGGAATTGTTGAGGAGCAGTTGAGTATTATTTCAGAATGAGTGACCAAGAAGATGATGCTGTTTTTATCACAGATGGTGAATACAAATTGGGTTGTGGGGGCTAATAGTGAATTCAGCCTCGAACATTTAGAGTTTGAATTACTTACTTAACCTCCAAGCTAAAACCATTGGTCTAGACTGAGCTTACTAGTAAAAGAGTCAAGGGCAAGCATCAATATTTGTAAGTCATAAGCATAAGTGATGATTCCATAAAGGGAGCGCCTGCAGATCAGGGCTTAGGCAGAGAAACATCAAAAGCCAATGTGAGGCCAGGCAAGGTGGCTCACGCCTGTAATCCCAGCACTTTGGGAGGCCAAGATGGGCAGATTGCCTGAGGTCAGGAGTTTGAAACCAGACTGGTCAACATGGTGAAACCCATTTCTACTAAAAATACAAAAATTAGCCAGGCGTGGTGGTGGGCGCCTATAATCCCAGCTACTCGGGAGGCTGAGCCAGGAGAATTGCTTGAACTCGGGAGGTGGAGGTTGCAGTAAGCTGAAATCGTGCCACTGCACTCATACTCCAGCCTGGGTGATAGAATGAAACTCAGTCTCAAAAAAAAAAAAAAAAAAAAAAAAAAGCCAACCTGAAAGGAAGCAATCAGTGAGGCAGAAGAACCAAAAGGGAGGTAGGTGCTGAAGAAAACCGAGTAAGAAAAAAATTGCAAGGAGAGAAAGGGCAAAGAGAGTACATGCAACAAATATCAGGAAAGCAGAGGCCTAGGGAATCAGGGCTAGATTTGAGGATTCCAATGTCATTGTTATCTTTGCAATTAAAAATCATTCCTCATTTTCCACAGAAACTGATGCAGAGCCTCATCAGTTTAATTTCTGCAACAACCAGTACAATTACTTACATGCAACTGGTATAGATAGATAGCTTTATATTTTATGTTTCTCTTTTATGATTATAATGAATCCTTGTTTTACTTCCTGTTATTATTTTGTGTTTCCAATAGAGAGGTTCAATTAAGAGGTTGAAAAGCTTCAGGAAGAAATTTAAGCTGAATTGAAATGAGGGAGTAACATCAGCAAGATGATGAAAATGGAAGATCCCCTACTATCACTCCCTGCAAAAAATACAACTAGAAACTACTTAAAGATGAGAACGCAACCCTGAGTTCACCACAA
Source organism: Theropithecus gelada (assembly GCF_003255815.1). Taxonomy (NCBI): domain Eukaryota; kingdom Metazoa; phylum Chordata; class Mammalia; order Primates; family Cercopithecidae; genus Theropithecus; species Theropithecus gelada. The sequence goes on from NC_037668.1 coordinate 105,212,300, forward strand.
TTCAAGGGAGAATTGAAGAAACCTCCGGGGCCCTCAGAAATGAGAGAAGCTGTGACAGGTAAGAAAAATGGCCATTTCAGACATCACAGCCCCCTCCATCAAGCTGGCATAATGCCACTCATAGAGAATTTTCCTAGACTCGTGGTTTCTGAGGTAAGAAGAGGGAGTTGGAAGTGGACATAGAAGTGGACATACGATCTCCCTACCAGTCTCGGAATCTTCTCAGGAAGCCCACTTTTGCCCCATCCTATGGGAACAATGGGAGTGCCAGAGGGCTGAATTACATGGGATGAACTGAGACAAAGAGTGGGACACTGATCATAGCAACTGGCATGTGGATCTTGGCAGTTACTCTTCACTCCAGTATGGACACCACATTGAAGAGACTGGCTGGCACTATAGTGCTTTTGTGGACACAGTCTGTGAGAAGGCCTGAATCCCTGGCCAGATTTCAACAAAGACTAGGTGTTCCCATGGAGCCTCCACTGGACCAGAAACAACTAGAAACATTGGGACTGAGTTCCAGTGACTGCTTAAGTCTTCCACAAACTGGAAGACAGTGGCAGGGCAGCAATATAGCTCCAGGGCATTGTTAACTTAGTGCTCACTATAAGTCTTCCCCAGACTGGGAAACAGTGACAGGACGAAAGTTAGTTCCAGTGCAGTGATTTAGTTCTGGTACTCACTATAAATTCTCCCTACCCCAGAAAATAAATAATAATAATAATAATAATAATAATAATATCAGCAGTTAAGTTCTGATACTAAGTAATAAAGGTCTAACACCAAAGAACACACCTGCAAGAACTGGAAGAGGTAGCTATCTCCTGAAATGTGCAGGTATTAAGGCAAAGCCACAAGAACTGTAAAAACTCAGAGAAATATGACCTTACCAAAAGAAATCAACAAAGCTCCCGCAATGGAGCCAGAAGAAGTGAAGATCTAGGAAATGTTAAATAGACAATTCAAAATAACCCTCTTAAATTTAGAGAATCACAAGAAAATATGGATAGAAAAATAAAATAAAATTTGGAAAGTGACCCAGTAACAAAATGAGATATTTGACAAAGAAATAAAAGAAATAAGAAATGAAACAAACAAATCCTTTATTTCTAGGATTTCTCTGTTTCTAGAAACCCTAGAAATAAAGGACACAATAACTAAACTGAAAAACTCATTAGAAAGTTTTAACAGCAGACTTGAATAGAGAAAAGAATTAGTAAGTTTGAAGACAGCACATATGAAATTACCTAATCAGAGGAGAAAAAAAGACAAAAGAATTTGAAAGTGTAAAGAGGAACTTTTTAAGAATTACGGCACATGATCAAGCAAACTAACCTCTGCATAGTAGGAATTCCCAAAGGAGGCAAGAGAGAACAAGGCCTAGAAGACATATTTAACAAAACAATGGTGAAAATTTCCCAAAGATGGAGAAAGAGAACACCATTCAGATACAGAAATCTCAGAGGTCATCAGTCAAATTAAACCCAAAGAGGTAATCCCTAAGGCATATCATAATCAAATTGGCAAAAAATCGGAGACAGAAAATACTCACTGCAGCAAAAGAAAAGAAAAATATTACATTAAACAAAGCACCGATACAGCTTTCACTGGATTTCACAGCAGAAATCCTACAGGCCAGGTAAGAATGGGATGCTTGAAAGTGCTGAAAGGAAAAAAAAAAAAAACTGCCAACCAAGAATAATGTGTCCAGCAAAGCTATTAAAACAAGAAGAGAGAGAAGGACTTTCCCAGACAAACAAAAACTGAGGGAATTTGTCAGCACCAGACCTGTGTTACAAGACATGCTAAAGAGAGTTCTTCAATCTGAAAGAAATGTATGCTAACATGTAACAAGAAACAATCTGCAGGTATGAAACTCATTGGTAAAAGAAAGAAAGAAAACAGACCAATTCAGAATACACCAATAGTGAAATTAGGATAAGTAAATGACCTATATCTTAAATATGAAGATTAAAAGACAAAACCACTAAAAAGAATAATGACAACAATTTATTAAGAGATGCACAATGCAAAAAAAGTAAACTGAAACACACAAAAAGCCAAAAAGTGGTGAGAGGATGGTATTGAAGTATAGAGTTTGTTGTTTCTTATATTTTCTTTGCAATAAAATATAAGTCACTATCAGTTTAAAATAACCTATTATAAATATAAGAGGGTTTTGTAAGCCTCATGCTAACCATAAAGCAAAAACCTACAATATATATACTCAAAATAAATAGCATGAAATAAAAATGTACTACTAGTGGAAATCACTTAACCACAAAGGAAGAGAGTGAGAGACAAAAAAGGGAAGAATTCACGAAACAGCAAGAAGTCAAGTAACAAAATGGCAGTAGTAAACCCTTACTATGAATAATAACTTTGAATGTAAATGGATCAAATTGTCCAACCAAAAGACATAGAGTGGCAAGATTCAACTGTATGCTATCTACAAGTACTTCACTTAATCTATAAAGACATTCACAGACTAAAAGTGAAGGAATGAAAAAAGATATTTCATGCAAATAGAAACCAAAAAGGAGCAGGGAGAGGTGTAGGTTTACTAATATCAGATAAACTAGACTTGAAGCCAAGAGTCATTTTTAAAATGACAAAAAAGAAGGCCATTATTTAATGATAAAGGGGACAGTACAGCAACAATACATAACAATTGTAAATATATATGCACCCAATACTGGAGCACACAAATATGTAAAAAAGTTAATAGACCTAAAGGGAGAGATTGACTACAATAAACAGTAGTAGGAGATTTCAACACCCCCATTTTCAGTGATGACTAGATCACTCAGACAGAAAAGTAACAAAGAAACATTGGAGTTAAACTGAACTCTAGACCAAGGGAACATAACAGATATTTTATGTTATGCTATATTTTATTTTATTTTATGTTACAGATATTACAGAACATTCCATCCAACAGCTGCAGAATACACATTTTTCTCAACAGCACATAGAAGATTATCCAGGACAGATCATATGTTAGGTCCCAAAACAAGTCTTGACACATTTTTTAAAAATCCAAATCATATCAAGTGCATTTCTTACCACAATTATTCCAATTATTCTACCATTCTGGAATAAAACTAGAAACCAGTTTTTTAAAAAGGAACACTGGAAATTGTACAAACTCATCGAAATTAAACAACATACTCCTGAACACTGAATGGGTCAATGAAGAAATTAAAAGGAAATTTAAAATTACCTTTAGACAAATGAAAATGGAAACATGACATACCAAAACCTATGTAATATATCAAAGCAGTTCTAAGAGCAGTTCTGCAGCAATAAATGCCTACATCAAAAAAGCAGAAAGACTTCAAATAAACAACCTAAAGATCACCTCAAGGAACTAGACAAGCAAAAACAAACCATACTCATAATTAGTAGAAGGAAAGAAATAATAAAAATGACAGCAGAGTGAAACTGAGACTAAAACAATACAAAAGATTGATGAAGCAAAAATTGCATTCTTGAAATAATAAATGAAATTAACAAAACTTTAGCTAGCCCAAAGAAAAGGGAGAGGACTCAAATAAATAAAATCAGAAACAAAAAAGGAGATATTACAATGGATACCATAGAAATAGAGAATCATGACAGATTATTAGGAATAATTGTATGCCAATAAATTGGGAACACTAGAAAAAAAAAGATTAGTTCCTGGGCCCTTACAACCTACCAAGATGAAACCAGGAAGAAATAGAAAACCTGAACAGACCAATAACAAGTAATGAGATTGAAACAGTAACAAAAAGTCTCCCATCAAAGAAAAGCCCAAGATCTGATGGGTTCACCATTGAATTCTACCAAACATTTAAAGAAGAATTAATACCAATTCTACACAAACTATTCAAAAATCTTGAAGAGGAAGGAATACTTCCAAACTCATTCTATAAGGCCAGCATTACCGAGACACCAAAACTAGACAAATACACAATTAAAAAAGAAAACCACAAACCAATTTTACTGATAAACATAGATGCAAAAATTCTTAACAAATTATCAGCAAACTGAATTCAACAACATATTTTAAAAAATCATTCCATCATAGTCAAGTGAGATTTATCTAAGAGATGCAATAATGGTTCAACATATGCAAATCAGTAAACTTGATACACCACACTGACAGAATCAAAAATAAAAATTGTATGATCATTTCAATAAATGCTGAAAAAGTATTTGATAGATTTCAACATTTTTTCCATGATTAAAACTCTCAACTAATTGGGTATAGAGGGAACATACTTCAAAAAAATGAAGGTGATATGTGAAAAACCCACAGCTAACATACTGAATAAAGAAAAATTGACAACCTTTCCTCTAAGATCTGGAACACAACAAGGATCCCCATTTTCACCACTTTTTCAATAGATTACTGGAAGTTCTAGCCAGAAAAATTAGGCAAGAGAAAGAAAATAAAGGACATCTAAATTGGAAAGGAAGAAGTCATCTTTGTTCACAGACGACATGATTCTATGTTTTGAAAACTTTATGATTCCATGAAGAAACTATAATAACTGATAAACAAATTTGGTAAAGTTGCAGGATACAAAATCAACATATAAGAATTAGTAGCTCTTCTACATGCCAGTGGAAACAATCTGAAAACAATCAATAAAGTAATCTCATTTATAATAGCTACAAAAAAATTGAAATAGCTAAAAATAAATTTAACTGAAGAAATGAAAGCTCTCTACAAGGAAAACTATAAAACACTGATGAAAGAAGTTAAAGACGACTCACAAAAAATGGAGTGATATCCCATGTTCATGGATTGGAATAATTAATGTTGCTAATATGTCCATACTACCCAAAACAATCTACAGAGTCAATGCAATTGCTATCAAAATACCAATGATATTATTCACAGAAGAATAAAAAAACAATTTTAAAATTTGTGTGGAACCACTAAATACCCCAAATAACCAAAGCAAACCTGAGAAAAAAAAACAAAGCTGGAGGTATTACACGACCTGATTTCAGAATATACTGCAAGGCTATGGTAATAAAAACAGCAGTACTGTCATAAAAACAGACACTTAGGCCCAAAGGAACAGAATAGAGAACCCAGAAATCAATCCACATCGTATTTTTATAACCAACTCATTTTTGACAAAGGTACCAAGAACATACTTTGGGGAAAGAACAAACTCTTGAATACATGGGAAAACTATATATCCATATCTAATTATCCAGAAAAATAGAACTAGATTCCTATCCTTCACATATTCCAATACCAAATATAAAGGGATGAAAGATTTAAAAATAAGACCTGAAACTATGAAATTACTAAAAGAAAACAGCGAGGAATCACTTCAGGACATTGGTCTGGGCAAAGATGTTTGGGGTAAGACCTCAAAAGCACACATAGTAAAACCCAAAAATAGACAAGTGGGATTACATCAAGCTAAAAATGTTTTACATAGCAAAGAAAACAATCTACAAAGTTAAGAGACAACTTACAGAATGGAAGAAAATATTTGCAAACTATCCATCTGAAAAGTGATTACTAAACAGAATATACAAGGAACTCAATAAGATAAAAACAAATAATTCAATTTTTAAAATGGGCTAAAGATCTAAACAGACATTTCGCCAAAGCAGACATACAAATGGCAAAGAGGAATATGAGAAAAGTGTTCACTACCACTAATACAAATCAAAACTACAGTGTGATATCGTCTCACCCCAGTTAGAATGGCTACTATCAAAAAGACAAAAAATAACAAATGCTGGCAAAGGTACAAGAACAGAAATTATAACAAACTGTCTCTCAGACCACAGTGCAATCAAACTAGAACTCAGGACTAAGAAACTCAATCAAAACCGCTCAACTACATGGAAACTGAACAAC